>NC_133772.1:28217048-28237612 GCF_003597395.2 Chelonoidis abingdonii | reverse complement strand
GGGAGCTCCTGCCTGGAAAGCCCCAGGCTGCAGCCTAGGAGTAGGCTGAGAGGTACTAGGGTTGCAGGGTGCAACCCAGGGGTAGGCCAAGGCAGCAGGTCCAAACCCCTTTGCCAATGATGAGAGGCTAACGCTGCAGTCTGCCCCAGGGCATGGGCGCTAGCTAATGACTGGGCAGTTGCCAAGATCCTGAGGCAAAGTGGGGATAGAGTCGGGGGGGGGGGTTCCCAGGAGGGGGAAACCCTTAAGAGAAAGGGGTTACTGCCAGGGGGCAGAACCCCACATAGAAGGGGCGCCGGGGTCCAGGGAGGGACACGGGGCCAGTAGCGGAAGCCAGAAGGCGGATCACCGGCCTGCAGAGGGTGCTCTGAGCTGTGTATGTGAGCTAATTCCCTGAAGCAACCAGCAGGAGGTGCTGCGGGGGTGAGTTCGCCCGGTTACAGGGTGGTTCCGCCTCATATAGCCAGAGGCTATGGCAAGGAGGTGTGAGCGCTTCCCCTTTACAGACATTGCTAAGCAAAGTTCTCCGGCTCCAGAGCCCTAGGCACGTACACACCTAAGTGGAATACATGGCTGCATCTACTCAAAGCAGCAGCTTAGGCTCTGAATGCCATGTTAGCTGTGAGGGCAGTGTTAGAATTTAGTCAGCTTTAGGCATGCCTACCAGCAGAAATGCAGGTGCCTTTAGGGATCGAGGTGCCTACGTGGTTCAGTGGCAGCTGAACAGTGATTTTGTGAAAGTCAGTGATGTCTAGGAGACAGTTAAGTACCTCAGTGTTTTTGTGCATCTTAACCCTAGCTGCCTAAGACACACCAGTCCTTTCACACAAACAACCCAAAACAGAATCTGCCCCCATTACAGCACATAGCCCAGTGGTTAATACACTCACCTAGACTGGAAGAGACCCAGATTCAAAACCCTCCTCTAGATTAGGGACTTGAACCTGTCTCCTACATTTCAGGTGAATACCTTAAGTGCCAGGCTATTAGATATTTTGGGGTAGGTATTTTTCAAGCTGTCCCACTTCATATAATTAAATATTTATTAGGTGACGAAAAGAGAGAAATTGACTGCATAGATCAGTGGTCTTGGCACTCATATGGGAAAGCCAGGTTCAAGTCTCTGGCTAGTTATAATTAAGGGTATGATTTTGCCATGACGGTCACAGAAAGCATGAATTTGCATTAAGTCCATCAAATGCCATCCAGACCAAATGAAATGTGCTCAAACCAAGTGGTGTTGCAAACTTGTCCATAGGGTCACAGCATCACTCCGTCTGTCCCACCATCTCCATCTATAGCAGCATGGACTCTTCAAACCTATGCAATATTGTGACCCCATGTGCTAGGTCGCAATATTTAGAGTGGGTAGCGGGGCCATTCCCACAGGACAGGAGTTGCCATTGTGGGGTGAGTGTGGGGTGGGCTCACCTCCCTCCTTCTGTGACATATTGTTGTTTTCAAGCACCTCTACCATGAAATGTATTTAAAAATGTCCTGACAAAATCATAACACTAGTTATAGTTTAACTCAGCTGAACTGTTTCATGGTCCAGTAGAAGGGCCTGATTCTCCACTGCCTCACAATGAAGGCATTTACAGCCTTCATTGTGAGTAGGTGTAATATGTTACTCTTCTGGTCTGGCAGATTTTTTTCATTCACTTTGCACAGGTGTAAATGATGACACCAGGTGCATGACATGGCAGAATCAGGCCCAACATATCAAATTAAAGTATCCATAGCAAAAGAAATCCAAAGTGTCTGTTTCAATTGCATCTACAGACCTTAGACTTCAGTAGATTTAAGGATACAGGGAATCTTCAGGAGGCATGTTCACTTCACCATAGTAAATGTATCTCAGCATAGATTCAAATGCTTGTTTACTGGGAACCATTTCACCTATAGAAATATTTACTTGTCCATCTTCTGGCATGAAGGAACGGAACATGGCTTCAAAGTAACTGGAAAAGGAAAGGTGACCAATGTAACACAGGGGGATTTTACATAATCACAAGAAAGGTTCTGCAGATGGTTTCACTCAGTACTGTTCAAAGGGGGCTACAAAGCACTGAAGCTTTCACACAGGTTACTTCCTAGCTACTATGGGGAGGGAAAAACTGCCTCTAAATGCCTCCTCAAATATAGTATGCAGTGGTGTTGTAATCATGTCGGTCCCAGGATATTAGAGAGACAAGGTGGGTGAGGTAATATCTTTTATTGGACCAGCTTCTGCTGGTGAAAGAGACAAGCTCTTGAGCTACACAGAGCTCTTCTTCAGGTCTCTTCCCAAAGGGGATTTGCTAGTATTTCCCTCTAAATAGTTCATGAGTGGCTTAAAGAACATTCAAACAATTTAGCTGAGTGTATCTCTGCATGCTGGTGACTGAGTGATCACAGCACCTGGAGCGGTTTACTGCTTATCACTAGCAAAGTATTGTGAGAGACAGCCCAGTTTGGAGAGCTAAGGGGGAACCCACAGTTCCAGGCTGTACCCCAGAGATCCCATCACACTCAACCACCTTGTCTCTCAAATGTTGTACTGTCATGTTTTGGATAAATTGTGTGTGAGGCAACCAAGCATCACCATCCCAACAATGCTATAGGATACTATATAGGAAACAATGCCATGTGGATTTTCTTTATGGCAATTAATTTTCAAAAATATAAAAATTAGGATATAATACACTATAATAATTCATTTACCTACTTTGCATATGAAGTGCTGGTAAACATCAAACATTATGGGTCTCCTGTTTTTTTAGGGGCTAGACACTAATATAACTGGTTACCTGCCTACTGTACAAGGATATTGTGATGGTTTGTTAGATACTGTCTGTAAAGTACTAAAGTATGTAAATGCTAAGGATTATTACGGTTGGCTTAAAATTTTCCATCAAAACTTTTTTTAATGGAAAATTGGATTTTAACTAAATGAAAATTTTTGCAGAAAGTATTGCCAAAAAATTAAACAAAAAAATCAAGGATTTTTCCTACAAAAAGTCAACATTTTCTGTTAACCCCCTCCATTTTCCAATTAGTTCTGATTATTATTGGATACTGAATGGAAGGAACCCATTTTCACTGGCTATAGGCAATAGTAGGTTTGCCTGTGATAGTATTAGATTGTGCTCATCTACTAACCTTGTTCCATCATTAATAGATAGCTACAAGCTAGAACAGGGGCGGGCAAACTTTTTGGCCTGAGGGCTGCATCAGGTTTGGGAAATTGTATGGAGGACCAGTTAGAGGAGGGGGGCAGGGCCCGGCCCCCATCCCCTATCTACTCCCCCCGCAGCCCACCCCCAGGACTCCTGTCCCATCCAACCCCTGGTTCCCTGATGGTCCCCCAGGACACCTGCCCCATCCAACCCCCTGCTCCCTGTCCCCTGACTGCCCCCCGCCACCTCATCCAATCTCCCCTCCTTCATGACTGCCCCCTTGGACCCCTGCCCCATCCAACCACCTCTTTTCACTGTCTCCTGACTGCTCCCGGAACCCCTGCCCTTAACTGACCCTGCTGCCCCATCCAACCCACCCTTCCTTCCTGACTGCCCCCCTGCTTCCCCGCCCTCTGACCACCCCGATCTCTATCCACACTGCTGCACCCTGATCACCACCCCGAACTCTCCTTCCCTCTATCCAACCCCTCCTGCTTCCTGACCCCTTACTGCGCTGCCTGGAGCACCGGTGGCTGGCGGCACTACAGCCATGCAGCACAGAGCACCGAGTCAGGTCAGGCTCTGCAGTGGCGTTGCCCCAGGAGCTTGCAGCCCCACTGCCCAGAGCATTGTACCAGTGGCAGGGCGAGCTGCAGAGGAGGGGGAACAGCAAGGGAGGGGCTGGGGGCTAGCCTCAGGGGCCGGGTAGGAAAGTTCCACGGGCTGGATGTGGCCCGCGGACCATAGTTTGTTCACCTCTGAGCTAGATCCTACTCTGCTTTCCCTCCTTTTCTACCCTTTCTCTCCAAATAACGTAACTTGCATCTACTAGCGTGGCAAAATGTTTTTCTTCACCCCACCAGTTGTACCCCTCACTCTGGACAATTGATCCTGCTCTCTCTTCCTTTTTTGAATATGTAAGAGTCAGTTTTTTCAGGTGCCTGAATCTGAATGACACACCCATAATTTCTGGATGAGAGCTGCTGAGTGAACGTTCTTGTCACAGGTTACTGTAGACTCCTAATGGCATTCAGTCTTATATTCTCTTCAACTTGTATACCTGATTAAAGCCCTTCACAATTTCTCCCTTGCAAATTCTTCATGTCACAACCAATCAGGCTTGGCCTGAGATTTCTGCCAATGGCATTCTAGCTGTCTTCCTGTCTTCCTCGCCTGCTTCATCTGTCCCAGGCTGTCTGTAAACCACGCTGATCAGTGAGGATGAAGCTGTATAGGGTCACCCTATCAAAACCTGAACTGACGAGAGTTAGATGCCTTAAAAAGGGATTTTCAAAAGCCAGCATGCTCAGGGGACAGTTGTCTAAGCCAGTCAATAGGAAATGCTGAGGAGAGGGGTGCAGCCTCCTCTTAAAGGGAGGGAGGTGCCTAACTAGTCTGAGAGAGGTGCCTCCCTCCAGCTGGGGGTCACAGCCATGAGCCCTCTGGAGTCAGTCACCTAAGCTGGGCCAGCCCTTTCTCAACAAAAACTGAGAAGCAGGAGGCGATGACCCTTTACCAACAGTCCCGTGGCTAAAGAACTCATCCACAATTTGGGAGACTCAGGTTCAAATCCCCACTGTGCTTGATACGGAGCAGTGTTTTGAACCCAGGTCTCCCACATCTCACACAAGTGCCATAACCACTGGGTTTGAAGATTGAAAGGTGATTTAATTACCATGTCCCTTGTATTTTCTTCACAGGTACTAAAGGGCTCTTTAATGAGGAAGTCAGAATAAGACCTGTGGCTGGAAGTTAAAGCCAAATGCAAATTAGAAATAATACACACAGTGAAGGTGATTAGCCATTAGAACAAACTATCAAGGCAGGCGGTGGCTTCTCTATCTCTTTAAATCAAGAATGCACATCTTCTCTGGAAGACATACTTTAGTCAACCACAAGTTACTGGGCTCAATACAGTGTAAAAGGGCAAGATTCTATGGCCTGTGATATACATGTCAGACTAAATGATGTAAGGGTCCCTTCTGGCCTTGGAATCTATGAACCATTTATCTCACCAACAATCCCCTTATCCTTTTCAATTATTCCCTTTACATGGTTTAGCAGGCCTGCTGATTCTCCATTGGCTTCTTACTTTGATGTACTAACATAGGACTAGATCATGCCTAGCTTTAACATAGCCATACATAGAGTCCCAGTTCTCTCGCTCAGCCAGGTTAAGGCAGTCTAGATTGCAGCTCTATGGACTGCAGAACCCAATGCCATGTACCCAATACTCCCCCTACGACTGAGTGAAGAGGGTACAGGGAAGGGTAGAATCAATATAGACCTCTCCCCACTACATGCACCAGCCAAGGAAGCTGGTTGGCCGTGCCAGGGAGGAGACGTACGATACACCCTTAAATGGGTAAATTATTTACACCTGCAACCAAGTGGGAACCCAGAGAGACTAATCTACCCCCTAATGTACTAATATTTTTTTGTTTGTTCAATGGATTCTTAAATCTCTACCTCATAGCTTACATACCAAAGTTTAGGCCTCATTCTATTAGCATCACTTGAGCTGCATTTCCATTTTTTAGAACATCCTTTTTATTCTTTTTGAACACTTGTTCCTTTTCAGTTAATGACAGTAGTTTTGATTATTTGCTTCTTTTTTAAATTGTGGTAGGATATAGACCTTCTGTTATTCAACTAAGGTTTTGATTTCCTAACATTTCCCTGCTGAGATGGCAAATTCATATTTTAGTCACTGTTGCTTAATGGCTCTATTATGTTTAATTTATAGGGGGAAAATCCTATGTATTACTCAGATCTCAGTGAATAGAAGCCTATTCTCTTGTGAGCTCCAAAACAAGCTGATCCAAGACGCAGTACTAAAAAATCATGTCTACACATGACATTTGTTACTGCTCTAGTAAATGACGACTCTTTAAAAAAGTTTCTAAGTTTCAGTAAATGGTTGATCAGAGTGCACACACCTGGAGCGGGCTGCCAGAATTGCCTTATGTGCTGGTCTTGGGTGGCCATCTAACAGCAGGATGATATCACAAAACTCGATCCCAGCTCCTTCTAGATAAGCCTTCATATCCTGAATCAAAGATGTTCCTGACAGAGGCAACACGGTGAAATGATTAAAAAGAAGACATTTCCAGATAATCAGCTGCTATAAAGTTAATACACGGTTGAGCCACATCTACATATAGGTTTTCCTATGGGATCAAGGGAGTTGTTAGTAGGCAGGCACTTCATCACATTCTCAGAGCTATAGGAAGCCCCTTCTTGTATGCCATGGATAAGGCCAGGACATGACGCCTGGAAATTTGTTCTGTATGTAAGGCTGATGCCCTTGGTGAGGTTCTACACCCGCATCCTTTTCCTCACCTCAAGTACGTTTGCCTCAGTCCACCTCCTCACCCACCCCCAGTCCCTCTTGTGCCAACATTACTAACCTCACACCCATTCCCCCTCCACTTCTCTTGCTGTCTCTGGAATGCCATGACATATCTACAAAGATCTTAGCCACCCATGACCTCTTCCTATCTTGGTCCCTTCAGCTCCTGGCTCTTCAAGAGACCTGGATTCCTCTGCAGCTGCCATCTCTTATAGAGGTCTCTCCTTCTCTCACACCCCTGCCCTGGATCAGACTGTAGTGGGGTACGGGGCTTCTCCTGTCCCCTTGCTGCTGTTTCCAATACCTCCCTCCTCTCTTCTTTTGAACAGCTCTGCATCTGACTTCTCTCATCTCCTTCTCAATATTGCTGTCACCTAACATCCATCCAGCTTCTGCCCATCAGCCTTCCTCTCTGATCTCAACTCTTCACTCTTTCTTTCTCTTCCTCTCCTCACAATCTCCCACACTCAGCATCAGAGACTTCAGCTTCCATGGTGGTAACCCAGCCAACCCCTTAGCTGCACACTTTCTTTTCCTCTCCTCTTCATTCAGTCTGCAGCCCTCGGTCAACTCTCATAGAACTTGGTCTCAACAAGCATTGCTTTCTTTGATCTCTGTTGCTGAGTTCCCTCCCTTTCAGCATCACCCATTTCCTCCCAACTCCCTCATGCCCTGTCACTTGGTCTTTCTGCAACTTCGTCCTTCAACATCAGTGACTTCTTATCTGCTCTCAGCCTTCTCATCCTTTCTTCCATTGATATAGTTGTTGATTCACTTCCTCCCTCCACCTTTGTCTCTTTTGCCTCCTTCTCTTACTGCAAGATCTGCCCTGCCAACTGCCAGCCCAAGCTCACTCCCAGCATGAGGAAGTTACTTACCTTATAGTAACTGGAGGGTCTTCGAGATGTGTGGTCCCTATCTGTATTCCATTAGGGATACGCATGACTTCATGCTCCCAGAGTCAGAGAATTTTGAAAGCAGTGTCCGCTGGCTCGCACATGCACCCTTACTTTCCTTGGGCCTCCACCCAAGGAGATAAAGGATGGAGCACACCAACCACCTCTCCCATTCCTTCTCTACCATGAATCTAATCAAGGTCTGAAGCAGAGGGGAAGGAGAGTGGGTAATATGTATGATAGGGATCACAAATCTCAAATAACCTGTAAGGTAAAAAGCTTCTTCTTTTTCTTCAAGTACTGGTCCCTATGTGTATTCCATTGTGGGTGACTGACAACTAGTACTTAAGAAAGAAGAGAGTGCAAGGAGGCAGGTGGCAGAGTTGCATGAAGGACCATTGCCCCATAGCATGCCCCATAGCAGAGTCTTCTACTAAAGCATAATGACTCGCGACCATATGGTTGGAAGTCCACATAGCTGTTTTACAAATGTTAACCAAAGACACTTCCTCAAGCAATGCTATAGACATTGCTTGTGTGCATCCTGTGTGGGGAAGGAAGGCAAGACAATTGATAGCAGAGTAAGATATAACCTGAGATCCACCCAGAGATCCTCCGAGGAGATAGCTTGACCTTGGACACTTTCCACTGTGGCTCAAACATTGGGGGGGAGGGGAGAAGAATTGCATCAGGAATGTTGGTTGGAAAGTTATTAAGATGTGTTCCTAAAAAGGATAATGTTGTTCGGTGGTTGGATCATCAGTTTCCCTGGTATGAACCAGGTACTCATGATGTGTGCAATGAGAACACTGATCCACTACCCGCTGCCACCCAGTGGCTGCTAACAGGCACCAGAACTAGAAGTTGAATTCCGACAGAGCAGAGAACTCCAATCCTGGAATCTGCTAGGTTGAATTCTGGGGTCCTGAATGTCCCTGATTGTATTTAAACCCAAGCACAGGAACAAGAAGTTGTCCATGTAACTGGGTTGCCCCTGCTCAGGACTGTTTCCCTTGCACTACCTGCTCCTACTACCTGACTCTGATCTCCTGGTAACCTGATCCTGCCTGCCTGCCTCCTTACATCTGACTCTTGATCTGCCCTCTGGCATATCTCAGAATCTAATTTCCTGGTATCTGACCCAGTGTGACTCCTGGTCTGACCACTAGGTTAGACTCCCCATGTCAGTTTGCATAGACCACTTAAGCCACAGGAGTGGGCTTGGTGCCAGTAAAATGGAGCTGGCTAAACCTCTGGAAGCACTGGGCACTCCCAAGTGGGTCTGCCTGATTTTAGGCTGACAATTCAGCCTTGCAGACCTAGGTCATTCAGCTGACCTTGGAGAAAAAACTGTTACCTACCTTTTGTAACTGTTGTTCTTCGAGATGTGTTGCTCATGTAGATTCCATTCAAGGTGTGCGTGCACCCATGGGCAGAGTTGTCAGAGATTTCTGCCTTAGTGGTATGCATAGGGCAAGCTGTGGTGCCCCCTGGAGTGGCACCCCCATGCGCCCTCTCAGTTCCTTCTTGCCAGCAACTCCAATAGAGGGGCAAGAGGGTGGGAAGTGGAATGGACATGTGCAACACATCTGGAAGAACAACAGTTATGAAAGTTAGGTAACTGGTTTTTCTTCTTCGAGAGCTTGTTCATGTCAATTCCATTTTAGATGACTCACAAGCAGTATCAACAGAGGTGGGCTCAAAGTTCACAGCTTAGCAGCTTGCAGTACTGCCCTACCGAAATCAGCACTGTCCAAGGCCTGCTGGGTCAGCGCGTAGTGGGACATAAAAGTGTGGACAGATGACCATGTGGCCACTCTACAGATGCCCTGGATAGGCACATGGACCAGAAAGGCTGCAGAAGAGTGGGTGGTGATGATCGCCAGGGGTGGCACCTTCACTTGATCATAGCAGAAGTGAATGCAGGTAGTGATCCAAGAAGAAATTCTTTGAGTGGATACCGGGCGACCTTTCACCCTGTCAGCCACTGTGACGAACAATTGCATTGTCTTACTGAATGACTTGGTCCTATCCACATAGAAGACCAGAGCCCTCCTAATGTCCAGGGCATGTAGCCTGTGCTCCTCTTCTGACTTATGCAGCTTTGGAAAGAAGACCAGTAAATAAATGTTCTGGCTCCAATGAAACTGAGGGACTGCTTTAGGAAGAAAAGCTGGGTGCAGCATTAGCTGGACCTTGTCCTTGTAGAAGACTGTTTACGGCGGTTCCAAGGTGAACACCTGAATCTCGGATACACAACAGGCCAACATCACTACAAACAGGAACATGACCTTCCAGGAGAGGAGGAGAGAGCAGGAAGCCAAGGGCTCTCTAAGGGAGGATCCATGAGTTGAGACAGCACCAGATTCAAGTCTCATGGAGGGATGGGGTCTCTGACTTGTGGGAAGAGGTGCTCCAGGCCTTTAAGGAATCTGGCCATGATAACCTGAGCAAAAACAGACGTACCCTGTAACAGTGGGTGGAAGGTCGAGATGGTCGCTAGATGGACAAGTCCTGAAGCTTGAGATGCAGGAGGTAGTCCAGAATAAGATGCAGTGAAGCCCGCTTGGGACGAACACCTTCGTCTGCAATCCAACAGATGAACCGTCTCTACTTGGCCATGTAGGTCGCGCTGGTGGATGGCTTCCTGCTTCCCAACAGAATGTGCAGAACCTCTGCTGAACACTGCTGCTGCTGCACGTTTAACCACGCAGATGTAGTGCTGCCAGGTTGGGGTGCAGAAGACTGCTGTGGTTCTGGGACAACAGGTCCGACCTGAATGGTAGCTGGAACGCGGTTGCTCCCGAGAGATCCAGAAGGGTGCTGAACCAGTGCTGGCCTGGCTACACTGATGCCATGAGGATGATCCTCACCTTGTCCTGTTTGATCTTCATGAGGACCCTTGGCAGCAACGATACCAGAGGGAAGGTGTACATCAGGTCTCCTGACCATGGGAGCAGAAAGGTGTCAGACAGGGCTGCTCTATCCATGCCCCCAATCAACAGAAGACGGGGCACTTCCTGTTCTGCGTGGAAGCGAATAAGTCCACCTGGGGAGTTCCCCATCTGTGGAAGATGGAGCTGACCACCTCTGGACGAATTCCCAGCGAGACAAGAATGTCCTGCTGAGGCAATCTGCCAATGAGTTCTTGGACCCCGGAAGGTGAGTGGCTACGAGATGGATATTGTACTGTAGACAGAAGTCCCAGAGCCAGAGGGTTTCCTAGCAAAGGGCCGATGACCTGGCTCTGCCCTGCCTGTTGACATAGAAAACTGTAGCCATGTTGTCCGTCAGGACCCTGTACCATCCTGTCTTGTATACAAGGTAGAAAGGCCTAGCAGGTCTGTCAGACTGCTCCAAGTTCCCTGACATTGATATGAAGGGAACGAGCTTGACTTGACTTGACTAACGGCCTTGAGTGTTGAGATTGCCAAGGTGGGCTCCCAAGCCCAGGTCCGAAGTGTCAGAGACAAGGAGCACCAATGAGGGTGGGGCCGCAAAGGGAACATCTTACAACAACAACATGGGATCCTGTCACCAGACGAGGGACGCCAGGACGCTGTCCGGAATCCTGACCACCCAGTTCACGTTGTGCCGGTTGGGGACATAGACTGATGCCAGCTATGCCTGAAGAGGTCTGAGGCGGAGTCATGCATGCCAGACCATGTAAGAACACACTGCCAATGTGGCCCAGCAGCCTAAGACACGTGTGGGCGGTGATGAGTGGGTGGGCCTGCAGGTCCACGATAAGGTCCGACATGGCCTGGAACCGAGTCTCGGGGAGGAAAGCCCTGGCACAAATGGAGTCGAGGGCCGATTCAATTAACTCTGTGTTGTACCAGGGTTAAGGTTTATTTTGTCTCGTTTATTATAAACCCCAGGTCGCGACAGGTGGAACAGACCAGGTCAAGATGCTTCCACACCTGACCCAGAGACCAGCCCTTTATCAACCAGTTGTCGAGGTATGGGTATATTTGGACTCTCCGACGTCTCAGGTAAGCAGCCACTGGTGCTATACATTTTGTGAATACCCTTGGGGCCAATGAAAGACCAAAGGGCATCGCCGTAAACTGGAAATGGCACCTCTCGCCGAGCTGAAGTACAGGAGTTGACGGGAGAGCGCTCAGGGATCGATTTATTGTGTTTAGTCTAGACGCAATAAATCGATCCCTGCTGGATCGATCGCTGCCCGCTGATCCGGCCGGTAGTGAAGACATACCCTGAGTCTGCGGGGCGAAAGTTCTTACAGATGCAGCACCTGTCCTTACGATGGCCTTCTCCCAGACACTTAAGACAGCTATCGTGCAGATCGCTGATTGGCATCAGCCTGCTGCATGATGCACATGGCTTCAAGCCGGAGTACTGGGGCAAAGTCCTAACAGGGGACTCTGTTGACTAACTAACACTATCAGCTAGCTAACTATGTACAACCACAACTAGCAAGTCAATGGATACACCGCTACTGTTCTTGCGAAGCAAGACAAGGCACTCCAAACAGCCATCACGGGTGGTAAGAAGGAACTGAGAGGGTGCAGCGCCAGCAATGCCTGATATGCTGCTGCATGGAAGAGCCACTCGAGGGGGTGCCACAGCCAGCCCTACAGATACTGCTAAGGCAGAAATCTCCAACAACTGTGCATGTGAGCGCAAGCACACCAAAAATGGAATTGTCATGAGCAAGCGTTCAAAGAAGAATTAGGTATTGCAAGAGCGAGTCACACACTTGCATGCTGAAAACACTTTACCCCAGACATGGCTCACAGTGCCCTGTTCCCTGATATGTCTACCAGAATGGTTTGATGGTAATCACCAGTGATTCCACAGTTTTATAAACCAGTGCTGCCTCCTGTGCATAATGCATCCTCAGTCCTACCCTACTGATTGTATAAAGGTGAGCTTGGTTATCAGCCTGCTGTTCGGGGAAGCCTCTCCCCTCTTGGAGTGCGACATTTTGGTACTATCAACCTGGGAGATCTTCCTGCAAGTCAGTTCAGTGCTGTTTGGTGATCTGCACCAAGCTCCAACAGCAGAGGCTGCTCTAAGAAACATCCAACAAAGGCAGCGTACTATAGGCTCATATGCAGTACAATTCTGCCACCTCATGGCTGATACAGATTGGAATGAGGTGGCACAGCTATACCAGTTCTGGTGGGATCCATGAGAAGAAATTAAAGATGAATTGCCCTGGGTGGAAACTTCCACAAGTCTGCATGCCCTCATACCATCCATACAGACAATTAGTTACAGGAACAAATGGAGAAAAAAATGGGGGTCTTGCAACTATCTTATCATTTTCTGTTACTTCTTTATCAATGCTTCCTGCCAAGTTGAAAGTTGATGCAGGTGGACATGGGCAATTGACAGCTCACCCCCGCAGAAAAGGAGTGACACTGCCAGCACCATCTCTGCTTCTACTCTGGTGAGTCAGGTCACTCCATCTCTGCCTGCCATGTACAACTTCAAAGTACCAGGAAAAAGAGCTCTCCCACACGCCGGTCTTGACTGGAACACACCCTGAACTCTGTCCCAGGGCTTCCTACTTGCAGGTGTTGATTCAGTTGCTCATACCCAGGGTGACCCTGTAAACTCCTGTCTCACTAGTTCTCATCGAGTCAGGTGTACCCGACTGCTTCGCAGACATAGGTAAGGCTTGGGTCCTGCATATTCCCCTGCAAAGCAAGATCACTCCCAACCTCATAGAGACTACTGATGGTTCCCCTTAATCTCCTGGTCCAGTAATGGAGGAAAAAACTCCCCTGGAGGCTGTGATTCAGGGGCATCAAGAAATGTTACAATTTGGCATGACCCTTTCTCCACACTTTCTCCGATCCTCGGTATCTCCTGCTGGCTCTCCACAATCCACTCATGTGGTGGCAAGCACAGGAAGTCTGTCTTCCATTGGAGTTTTGTTAACAGCACTATTGGGGACCAATAGATCCTGTTGCAGCACCTAAACTCAAAAGGCTCAGGTGGGGGTGGCTATCCAGGCAGAACCCTCTGTTGAAGCTACATTGGAATGTCCCTTGAAATACCAAGACTAGGCTGATGTTTTTGAAAAGAGGAGTGCAGAAACCATGCCTCCACACCAAGACTATGACTGCCCAATAGAGTGCAACCAGGAGCAAAAATACCACTATCTGGAAGGAGCTCACCACCCAGTCCAGGTATTCACTGATCATAAACATCTGGAGTACCTACATAGGGCAAAAACCTTAAACCAAGAGCAGCTCTGATGGGCCCTATTTTTCTCCCAATTTGATTTCATCATCATGTATCATCCCAGGTCCAAAAATGGCAAAGTGGATGCCCTGTTCTTTCAAACTCTGCTTACCCAAATCCCTCAAATTGTACCCAGTCTTCCATATTTCCCTCTTGTAAGCATCCACAGAAAATCTCTTCCCTGACTGAACACAGCCATCACCCTACTAGTTCCAGTTCAGGGCCACAAGAAGTCTGAGCACTGAGCTACACTGGGCACCAGATTATTGTGGTACCTCGTAGACTAGGAAGGCTATGGCCCCAAAGAGCAGTACTCGGAGCCTGCCGGTAACATTCATGCCCCTGAACTTATAAAAGACTCTCAAATGTTACCCACAAAAGCCTGGCATGACAATGCCCCAGGGCACACCTGAAGAGGCGTAATGTGAGGTTCATGGGACTTGAAATTACATCTGCTGGAGGCCAAGCAGGTCGCCCTTCCACACTACTTGAAGCCAGCCTTGGCAGTGCCCAAGGCGATAAACATGCATCCCAGGAGACCAATCACTGTGGGGAGTACCACCCACGGTAGTGATGACTGGCAGCCCCACCTCATATCTCCAATTGTCCCAGACCTACTATTTAAGCCTGAAGGGAATACCAGGAAGTTGTATGTGCACCAAGCCAGATCCCTGAACTGCTGCTGAGACGGACACCTAATCATTCTTGCTTCATTCCTGGTTCCTAGCTATTGACTCCAGCTTAACCCTTGGCTACAGCTCCCGGCTATTGACTCCAGCCTGACTCCAGATTTACCCTAGGCTCCAGATCCCAGCTACCAACTCAGCTCCCTCAAGCGTGACCACCTAAAGCTCTAACCACTGGACTTTACTGCCTGTGCCTTGATTCTGGACACAGGCTACCCTGTTACATACGGGCTACCGACACACATGCCATTGGTATAAGGGCCTCAACAGCAGGCTTATTATGCCCCATCACTCTCTTCAATCTGGTAGCAGTGATTAGTGTGCACTGACACTCCTATCCTGAAGCCCGCAGCAGGGCATAGGTCAAACCCATGACTCTTCTTAGCCCCAAAGTGGGGTTCAACCTACCACCATGCCTCATCAGACCTTCAGCAGGGATTACCCATCCTCCTCTCCCCTCTGACTTGCAGGCTGACTTAGCTCACCCTCCTTTTCACAGTGCTAAGCCCTGACCTTCCTCCCACCACCCTAATACTCATAGGTGTCAAGATGAGAAACATTCTCCAAGTGATAGTTCTTCAAATAAGCTGAATGGTCTGGTCCACATCATGGAGCATGTTCCTCTAGACAGCCCTTCAGGGACACTTCAGCTAATGGAGTGCAGGGGAATAATGGGGCAAAAAACGTTTTAGCAGAGGGCTCCTAGCTGTGGAACATCATGTCACTAGAGATCAGGAGCAGTCTATCTAGGGACCTGAATGGCTTTCCATTGTAAGTATTTAAAATCAGAAGAAACTATAGCAATCTCTCTCTTCTCCCTTCCTTTCTTTCTAGCCCTTATGAGAAATAGCTGGAGTGTGCGCATACATATGAGAATGGGTGAATTTAAACCTTACTGAGGGAAGGATAATGCAAAGAGATGAATTTGCATTTCTGCATTCAGGAGCCTCCTACTATTTATTGGTTGATGGTTTCACTATTCCCACAGAACACACCTTTTGCAGGAGGTTGTGGCTGTGGAAGGGGAGGTGATCTTTCTGGTACCTAGGGACAATCCAATGGAGGACTTTCATTACCTTGTGCTGACCTTAAATGGGCAGCCAGATTGTATTGCTAAATAGGTGAGACCAGCTGAAGCTTTTTCAGGGCTTATTACCAGATACAGTGAGTAGAAAAAATTGAGCCCAAAGGTCACAAATGGGAATCACTGTGATCAGGTCTGTTTCTGACAGAGTGTCAGCAATCCTGAAGCTTAGTTGGTGCAAATATTGGCATGTCGTTGTATGCACCTAGGAGGCAGTATAGGTGTCGCTAGACTGACTGAGCAATCTATGTCCAGCAATCAACTATTCCTGACTGTAGAAAAGGCCCAAGTCTCAAAAAAACCAATAGTGTGATTATTAGTTCAGGAAGGAAAATACATTACCAATATCCACAGGCTGATCGGAATGTGTTCGAACAGGAGGCTGCTGTTTTCTTCGTACTATCTCCACTATCAGGGATGAGGAAAGATGCTCAAATTCCTTCATCATTATTACCTGATTAAAATGTGACTCTTTAACCACAAAGTTCAGGCAGTGTTCCTTAAAAAGTGAAAAACAGTCTCATCTGAGGAAACTCTATAATTTTATACAGAATAGAGGAAAAACCATTACAAAGCATCCATTCCAAAATACCCACTGAAGGTTTCCGATGGTATTAACCACGAGAAGAGAACAAGATAGCTTTGCACCAGAATCCTGAAAAATCAGTATCATGTGACAGCATAATCTTTGTTGTTCTTTCTGATATTAAATACAAAAAGCTTTGTCAATGCAACATTATTTATGCATAAAATTAAGCACTCAAAATGGAATGCCCAAGTTAAGGTTAAGTATCAGAGGGGTATTCCTGTTAGTCTGGATCTGTAAAAAGCAACAAAGAGTCCTGTGGCACCTTATAGACTAACAGACGTACTGGAGCATAACTTTCGTGGGTGAATACCCACTTCGTCAGATGAATGTGACAACCTTGAATGCACAACCTTGCCTCTACCCACGTAAGTGTATGTGTTATGACACAATGTACTTATACAATCATGTAATCTCTCAAATAATGCTAAATGACATCACACATTTTTATTCTAAACCTTTAGATCAGATGCGCAGCATCTTGTAACATATTCATTCGCGTATAAAGGATCATATCATACAGTAAATGTAGTTCTTAAAGATGTGTTGTCTACCTAGATTTCATTTCTGGGGCACACGCACCCTGTTTGTGTGAAATTTGATTCTTTTTGCCAACAGTATCCATTGGGGCTGCGTCTGTGACCTGGATACTCTCATGCCTCACACCTGAGGACATGCACTGCAATGATAAACCCACAGAATTAAGTCTCAGAGCCTGGATCAACTGACTTAGGCTTATGGGGACTAAAAGTGGCAGTGCAGACATTCAGGCTTAGGCTAGAGCCCAGGCCTCCCCTCTTACAGAGTCTGAGTGTAGGCTCTAGCCCAGGCCCAAACTTCTATGCTGCAATTTTATAGCCCCACAGCCCGAGCTCCTGAGCCTAATTCAGGGGTCTTTTATTGCAGTCTAAATGTACCCCTAAAGGCCAGAGCAGACTTAACAATCCCGCAGTTCCTTTGTCAATATACAATCCCAGAAGAGTAGGAAATAGTAGATACAGGAAAGGAAGTGGATCGTGTAAGCTATGTGAAATAACACACCTTGAAGGTGTGTTACAAGGTAAATAATTGTTCCTTTTTCTTTAAGTGACTGTCCACACAGACTCCACTTCTGATGACTATCAAACAGTGACCTTACAGTGGGCCTTGGAGTCCTATTTAAAATGAATGCAAGGCAGCTCTACCAAAGTGGGTGTCTGATCTTGAAGTTTCAACTAAGGAAGAGTGATGATAAAAGTGTGAACTGATCCCAGTGTCGCTGACCTGCAAATTTTGAACTCCCCTGCACCTCACACCCTTACTGCACCCCAACTCTTTTCTCTGAGCACCCATAGGGAAAAATTAGCTGGTGTTCCACACCCTCCTGCAGCCAAACTCCCCCCTCCTCGTCTCCTTCTCCTCCTTCCTTGAGCGTGACATGTCCTCACTCCTCCCCCTCCCTCCCAGCGCTTCCAGCCGCCCACTGCCTAACAGCTGTTTGGTGGCACTTAGGACTTTCCAGGAGGGAGGGGAAGGAGTGGGAACGCAGCGTGCTCCAGGGAGGAGGCCGAGAAGAGGCAGGGCAGGGGGGGGGATTGGGGGGAAAAAGGGGGGAAGGGGGGTGGGAAGGGGGTAGGGCTGGGGTGGGAAAAGATGGGGTGGGGCAGGGACTTTGGGGAAGGGGTGGGGCTGGGGCAGTGCAGGGGCGGGAAGAAACGGGGCCAGGGGGGTCGAGGGGAAGTTGACATCTATGATTGTGAAACATATGTAACATTATATATGAAATTATAAATGCTCTCTATAATGTTATTAGAGCATGTTTAAGACAAGATTGCCTAGCCTAGGTAAAGCCGATAAACAAATTTGTCTTAGACAAAGGAATTTGTTTAGTCCTAATTTACATATTAGCACTAAACAAAACCATCAAGCTAAATCAAGTGGGGGTTAACCTGAGACTGAACTCAGGAGACAGACTTAACATAGTTCTTGCATCCCTGAGAGAGACAGGAGACTGAATCTCCAGGAGGCCATCCTAACTTTTAGAACAAACACAATTTTGGGAATATAAGGAACAGAGACTTCATCTTGATCAGGGATGGGCAAACTACTGCCCGCAGGCTGGATCTGGCCCCTCAGAGCTTTGGATCTGGCCAGAGGGTTTGCCCCCCGTGGCGCCGCGGGCCCCATTCCACTCCGAGAAGCGGCTGGCACCACGTCCCTGCAGCCCCTGGGTGGTGGGGCAGAGGGCTCCGTGCATTGCCCTTGCCTCCAGGCACTGCTCCCCGCAGCTCTGATTGGCCGGGAATGGGGAACCAATGGGAGCTTCGGGGTGCTACCTGGAGGCACGCAGAGCCCTCCCCCCCACAACCCAGGGACCGCAGCGCTTCCTGGAGTGGCGCGGGGCCGGGGACAGGGCAGGCATGCAGGGAGCCTGCCCTGGCCCCAGTGCATGCTGCTGCCACCCTGGAGCTGCTTTAGAGAAGTGGCATCAGGCCGGAGCCTGAACCCTCAACTCCTTGCACTGAGACCCCAGCTTGCACCTTGTACACTTACTGCACCCCAACTCCTTGCACTGAGCCCCCTTGTACAGCCTGCACCCCTCCTGCACCCCAATCCCCTGCCTTGAGTGCCCTGCCACACCCCAACCCCCTGCCCTGAGCCCCCTGCCACACCCTGCACCCCTCCTGTACCCCAGCCCCCTGCCATGAGCCCCCTCATACACCTCGCACCCCTCCTCTGCCCCAATCCCTTGCCCTGAGCCCCTTCCTGCACACCGCACCCCCTCCCACACCCCACACTCCCAGCCCCTGCCCTGCATACAATTGCCCCACCCAGATGTGGCCCTCAGCCCAAAAAGGTTGCCCGCCCTGATCTTGATCCTTCACTTTAAAGACCCAAAGAAACCAAGCAATTTGAGCTGTTAGATGGGTCCTGGCCAGGCCAGCCTGTGAAAAGACTGAAAGAAGACTGGAGGTGAGAGAAATCATCTTGAATAAAGACTGTACTTTGGTAGATTCAGTTTTAAACTTTTAAATATGTGTTTTCACTTTTATTTGCTTATAACCATCTCTACCTTTATTTCTTTTACTTGGTATCACTTAATCTAGGCTCTTTGGTTAAACTCATTTTGCTTTCATCAGCCGTTGGGTAAATGCAGTGAGTGTGTGCCTCTAGGAAGCTGACAGGCTGGAGTGTTGCACTGTCTCTGGAGAGGCAGGGAACCTAATACTCTTTTTCTGAGGGCCCAGTGAGAGGGAATGGACCCTGAAGGATTATGACTTTGAGGTGGATTCAGGGTTGGAAGGGTCCTAAACTCAGCCTGCAAGAAGTAACCAAGTTGGGCAAAGCCAGAGTGAGCCTTGTGGGCTGCTGGCTGGCTGTTGGGGTCAGAGCTCTGGACCAAAGCTGCAGAGTCACAAGACACCCAGGGTTAAAAGGCAGTTATTGACTGAACCCCTGACTGGTCTGGGTGAACCCCAAAACATCCCAATGAAATCTACCCTAGCTACTTCATAACAGGATCTAATATAGTTAGATATCAATTTGGATAACTTTTAGGTGGAAATGGCTTGACCCTTAACCCTATCTGCAAAGACTATATACACTCTGTGGGACCTCGTGAAGGATGTTGTCATTCCAGGTAGTACGTTACAGCCCTACTATGTCAAAAGGTGTGCCATTTGGCTTCCCCCCTGGTTTGAGAGTAGAGATTGAGGGAGAAAACTGGGCAGGGAAGCAACTAATTTAAATGAATCAGAAACAATATTAAGCAGGAATTTGGGGTGAGGTCTATCTTTATGGAAGATCATGTCAGGTGGACCAGCCATAAGGGCTTGTATGTCCCCTACCCTATGAGTTGATGTAGGCAATCTTCATAGACAGTTGATAAAAAGAGCAGGTTGCTTGTGGCTAAAAGGGAGGTCCCATTAAAAGGTTAACACTGTGTTGAGGTCTCAGGAAGGAGGAGGCCCTTGGTCTGGGGGAAAAAATATGAATGAGACCCTTACGGAATCTAGCAACTGGAGGGTGGGAAGATACAGTATAACCCTGAATTGAAGATGATGTAGAGCTATTACTGCTAAATGTACTCTTATGGATCTGATGGATGGTCCCAAATATGTTAGAGCTAGCGGACAGTCCTGAGTAGCAGAAACAGGAACTGACAAGGGAAATGTTCTGGTGCCTAAATAGAAAACCTTTTCCATTTTGCTGCATAATTCAGTATAGTAGAGGTTTTTCTGCTATGTCAGAGGTGGGCAAACTATGGCCTGCGGGACCGTCCTGCCCGGCCCCTGAGCTTCTGGTCTGGCAGCTAGCTCCCAGCTCCTCTCCCGCTGTCCTCCCTCCTCTGCAGCTATGCTGCCGCGCAGGCAGCACTCCGGCCAGCGGGGCTGCGCACTC
Source organism: Chelonoidis abingdonii (assembly GCF_003597395.2). Classification (NCBI taxonomy): domain Eukaryota; kingdom Metazoa; phylum Chordata; order Testudines; family Testudinidae; genus Chelonoidis; species Chelonoidis abingdonii. The sequence continues at coordinate 28,217,251 of NC_133772.1, read as the reverse complement.
ATGCTGGGCAGCACAGCAGTGTGCGTGGCATGGTAAGGGGGCCGGGACTGGGGTGTTGGATATGGGGCATTGGGTCCTGGGGGGCAGTCAGGGGACAGGGAACAGGGGGGATTGGATAGGGGGTGGGGTCCTGTGGGGCCTGTCAGGGAGCGGAGGTGTGGATAGGGGTCAGGGCAGTCAGGGGACAGGGAGCAGGGGGGGTT
>NC_133772.1:28213999-28216979 GCF_003597395.2 Chelonoidis abingdonii | reverse complement strand
AGGGGACAGGGAGCAGGTGGGGTTGGATGGAGGTGGGGTCTGGGGGGGGCAGGGGTCCTGGGAGGGGGCGGTCAGGGCACAAGGAGCAGGGGGGTTGGATGGGTGGGGGCTTCTAAGGGGGGCAGTCAGGGGGCAGAAAGTGGGAGGGATCAGATACGGGGCAGGGGCCAGGCTGTTTCGGGGACACAGACTTCCCTACCCAACCCTCCTTATAGTTTCGCACCCCGATGTGGCCCTCGGGCCAAAAAGTTTGCTCACTCCTGTGCTATGTACCAAACTGTTCTGGACTTCATTTGAACTGCTCCTTTCAATGGCAGTTAATCAGACAACAACTACACTGTCAGATGTAATGATGAAAGAAGTGAAAGATCTCACTTCTGTTTTGCGAAATCATGTGAGATAGATAGAAGCTGTGTTGACAGGTTCATCAGCTCAGAGTATCAGAACTGTCTGGGCCAAGCTGGGTCTAGTATAATAACTAAGGCTGAACCTTGTCTGAGTTTCCTCAGGATCCCTGGTCTTAAATGGATTGGCAGAAGGCATACATGAACCCCTGTGCCTATGAGACTACAGAAAGCCTGGACTCAAAACCCCTTAGGGGTAGAAGATATGGCATTTCTTGTTCTGGTCTGTGGCATACAGATCTATTTCTGGATACCATATTGCAAGGGACCATTAAAGGTTAATTGGCCTGTTAACAACCCTTCAGTCATGGGGGGAAAGGCTAGGGGGAAGGCAACTTGTCAGAGGGATTGTTAGTGGGATCGTTGTATTAAGCCATAAATCCAGAGTCCTATTTAGTCCATGATTTTTAGGGTCTAGCAAAGTTATATATTTAAGTTCCTAGCAGTCTCTTTTGAAGATGTGCAGATTTCCTGAGAAGTCAGATAGAGTAATCATTTTCTGAAAAGTGTTCACCCATGAGGTGTTTTTCTCTTTTATGATTTTTCTGTTAGCTCATTTGAGAGCATAGTGCCTCATTTCACTCATATAGTTGTTACTGGGGCATTTAGTGAATCGGATGAGGCATGCCACATGTTGCAGGACTCTCAGATCTTGAAGGTTGTGTTGGGGAGGGGGTGTCAAGCATTGTAGCCATGGAGATATGTCTACAGGTTTTGCATCTGTTGTTCTGGCAGGGGTCGGGTAAAGATTTGAGTTGATGTGTTCTGGTCTGTGGGGAGTTTGCTTCTAATGATGAGTTTGGAGAAGCTGCGTGGTTGTTTGAAGGCCAGAAGAGGGGTTCAGAAAATATTTCTTTCAGGATGTGGTCCTCATAGAATATGGGTTTAATGCTATCTCATATGGGTTCCAGTGCGCGATGGTAGGTGACAACTACGGGTGTGTAGTCAGAGGGGGTTTTATTTCTGTATTGAAGCAGGTTCTCTCGGGGTATTTGGGTAGTCCGTTCCATGATGCAATCTATTTCTCTAGTGGAGTGTCCTTGTTTGGTGAAAGTGGTTTTAAGCATGTTAAGGTTTACATCCCACTGTAGCACTTAGTGAAGAGCTTCTCCCATCAGTGTAGGTACTCCACCTCCCAAGAGGCGGTAGCTATGTTGACAGGAGAGGCCCTCCCATCAACATAGTACTGTTTACACTGGGGGTGAGGTTGGGATAACTATGTTAGGTATAAATTGATAGTGTAGTCCAAGCCTCAGTATCCAGAGTCTCCACAATTCAGGACAGGAGGTCCAAGAAGGCTTTAGAATCATCTAGCCAGGGAGGGGGCTGGTGTCTCTTCCTTCTCTGGTGGTGAGGAGGATTCCTTGGGGGATGACGGGGCTCACTGTTGTCTCTCTATCATCTCCTGTTCCTGTGGGCCTACCTCTCTTTCCACTGTGGATGGGCTAGTCAGCGAAGCCATCAACAAGCATGATCCATTTCTTTTTCTGCATGTAGGAGAGGCTAAACTACTCCTTCACATGTGGGAGGATGGTTCACAGTAAGGTCAATACAGTCAAAAAAGGTGGCATATTTATGGTTATTGACCAGGTTGGGGCTGGTTGGCCCATGCCACTCCAAAGCTGGTTGAGGTGGTGCTCTGAATTTGGGCTCCCCGATATCCTCCTTGAGGTCATTCTCCAATGGCAGGGAAGAAAGATCTCTGTTCAATGTCAGCAAGAAGGGATACATCGGCAACAGTGAGGAGGAATATATCTCCTCACTGAAAGACAGTACTGAAGGACTGAATGGTGTAGTAAGATGAGGCCCTGAAATATAAACTCTTGTGTTAGAGGCCTAGTCTGAGGCCTGAAGCCTGAACCAAAGTACTTCCAGGCACCAGTACTGCCAGAGGCAGGCCTCACTCACAGAAATTGGAGAGAAGAGGGTTGTTAGAAGCAGGTGTGTTCACACATAATGGCTAATAAGAGGAACTTGTGCCAAGATGGCACCTGGACAGCCTGATACAAGGACACTCCATAGACATAACAAGGAACAGGATTTAGTGTACTTAGATTTCTAGAAAGCCTTTGACAAAGTCCCTCACCAAAGGCTCTTACGTAAATTAAGCTGTCATGGGACAAAAGGGAAGGTCCTTTCATGGACTGAGAGCTGGTTAAAAGACAGGGAACAAAGGGTAGGAATTAATGGGAAATTCTCAGAATGCAGAGGGGTAATTAGTGGTGTTCCCTAAGGGTCAGTCCTTGGACCAATCCTATTCAACTTATTCATAAACGATCTGGAGAAAGGGGTAAACACTGAGGTGGCAAAGTTTGCAGATGATACTAAGCTGCTCAAGATAATTAAGACCAAAGCAAACTGTGAAGAACTTCAAAAAGATCTCACAAAACTAAGTGATTGGGCAACAAAACAGCAAATGAAATATAATGTGGATAAATGTAAAGTAATGCACATTGGAAAAAATAACCCCAACTATACATACAATATGATGGGGACTAATTTAGCTACAACGAGTCAGGAAAAAGATCTTGGAGTCTTCGTGGATAGTTCTCTGAAGATGTCCATGCAGTGTGCAG
>NC_133772.1:28181534-28213246 GCF_003597395.2 Chelonoidis abingdonii | reverse complement strand
GATCAAAAGGGAGACAGCACCCTAATGAGCTAAGAGGCTGTACCTCAATACCTCAGGAGAGATGAGTAATCTGTCCTGTAACTGTATAAAAGTAGGTCCCGGAGTGCACATCTTTGGCCAGCCTAGGGGGCAGTGGAAAGTCCCGCCACTGACTGAGCTGTGTCCATTGCCAGGGGGCACATATTTGTAGTATGTCCTGTAGAGTCTATAGGAAACTATTACTGTGCTTCGTTTGACAATAAACCTAGCTCGGGTTCCTTCCTACCTTACTAGAGTCTATGGTCTTTGGGGGTTCTCTCGGGGTTTGCTGTCAGCTATCTGTGCAGAGCCGGGGCAGCACACAGAGGGAACACGCACACAGCCGACTGTTATCATCATCGAACAAGAGCAGAGCAACACACCGGAAGCTACTGACGACAAATGGGGCCAATTGATTAACTTTCTTGGCTTCATCACAGGCATTGGTACTGGGATCATGGCAGGTCCATTGTTTTTTCCAACTGTTTAAGGGTTTTTTCCTTGGAGAAACATCCCTTGTCTTCCCCCTGGGAGTTCCTCTCAGTCTTGGAGCTAGGTGTATGCGTGGACAGGCTACATCAGTGGGCGTCCAGTTTACAGCCACCATAGTAATTAAAGTGGTGGTTCATGTCCACCTTCTGTCAGCTGTGCTCATTCTCACCAGGAGTGCTTCCACCGACTTAACTGTGTGGGGCACTGACACCTGGAACTCCCCAGGGCTGATAGCCAACAGAAGATGTAAGTAACGCATGTCCACACAGGCACTGCATCACCCTAATTACATCTACCTACACCTCTCGCAGAGGTGGAGTTATTAGGTCACTGTAGTGGGTGGCTTATATTGGTGGGAGCTACATTTTAGTGTGGATGCTTACAGAGTTAGGTCAACATACGCTGCCCTAGGTCAACCAAACTCTGTAATGTAGACCAAGCCTTAAAAGCATAGGAAGAGGGAGGAACGGAATCTAATTTAATGCTGGTGCTGAGCCGTAGGTGGAAGTTTAAGTTGCTACCCCCAATTTCAACGTCAACTTCAAAGCCTTAAAACCCACAAAACAACATAAAATGTTTAGTCCATGAGTCAATGTCTACATTGACTATACTGAGCTTTAATTCTTAATTTTTTATCAGTAATCTTGTTAGTGAAATTCAGTGTTTACCTTTAGTTGTTCCAGTTGAAGCTTGTTAGCATTTTCACACACAATGAGCACATTCTGTAGATCTACAGATGCTTCAATATACTGGAGGCAGAGCTGTTCCAGTCGCGAGAGCTTGAAATTCAGGGCTAGTTTGTACACGTCCATGATAAGCAGTACATCCTGCACATGACCTGTACATCACAAAGGGAAACAGTGTCATTCCACAGCTCTAGAGAGCTTCTAATATAAGATTCTTCAGAGATGTCCAGTGAGGTCAGAAATTTACTCAACCCAATTTCTGATGCCATCAAGAGTAATTAGGATAGCAGAACCAAGGGAGATTACCATTATGATCATCTACACTGATCTCCTGTTTAACACAGGTCACAGAGCTTCCCCAGAATAGTTCCCAAGGGAGATTTTTAGGAAAACATCCCATCTTGATTTTATTGATCAGTGATTAATGGTTAATTACTCTGTTAATATGTATGCCTTATTCCTGTCTGAATTTGTCTAGCTCAATGTGCAGCCATTGCACTGTGTTATACCTTTCTCTGGTAGACTGAGAAGTCCATTATTAAAAAATTTTCTCTATGTAAGTCTTATAGACTGTAATCAAGGCACTCCTTAACCTTCTCTTTGTTAAGATAAATAGAATGAGCTCTTTGACTCTGACTACATATTATGTTTTCAAATCCTTTAAGAACTCTTATGGCTCTTTTCTGAACCCTCTTTGATTTTTCAATATCTTTCTTGAGCTGTGGACAACAGAACTCAACACAGAATTCCAGCAGTGGGTACATCAGTGATAAATATAAAGATTTGCTCACAAATTGCTAATATTCAATTTTCATATTTTTTTTTAAAAAGCCCCTGTGGGCCAGGTTTGGTTTGCAGAATCCTCCTTCTGCTGTCCTACCTTTGCGTGGGTATTTTATTTTATCTGTGTACAGGAACTGCATGAGCACCTCAAAGGGCTGAGCTTCAGCTTCTCGGATTGTCACTTCCAGCAGGGGTTGCAGACAGCACAGCTTGACATTGCCACAAATCCCCTCGTTCTGAGACAGTGCTTGTCCCTCTTCTTCAATCTCTTGCTTAGATTTCTAATGGGATAGAAAAACAGTAAACAAAGAAGCAAAGGTCTGGGTGTGTCCCTGGGACTGGGGTTGAGAAGGGCTGGTTTGTCAGGAATAAACTGTGTTTGTGGGTGTGCATTTGACAGACTGTGATGTGATACACGGGGCTTTGCATTGTACTTCCTGGAGATGTGCTGTGGAGTTGGGTCCCTTCATGCCCTGAACTGGTTTTGTGACATTTATCTTGAATTTCTCTGCATTTCAAAATAAAGAGAGCCTCAGCCATGGAGCTCAGCAATGAAATGTACCATTTTCCCTTCAAAGAGGTCCATAGGGTGCTGGAAAGTCTCCTCTGTGCACAACTGCATGTACACTGGGCAAAGTGGCTGCAAGGCCTCCAAGTAAACTGCTCTGCTACAGCAGGCCCCCATGACAGACACCGAGATAGCACACAGTGTTGGATCCTCTGGCACAGGAGGCATCTCAGGCAGATCAGAGGCAGGGGAAGGCGTAGTTGAGACAGTACTGCACCCTGATGATTCCCAGCTACCACAATGTCGATTAGGGCTAAGGCAGCAGGGGGTGCAAGTTAGTGCAGCCCTGGGATTGCTTTAACCAGCTTGTCTGGCCAATCTGTCCCTTATCAATCTCAGCATAACAGAGGTACAAAGCCTACCCTCTCATCCTGGTGCTGACCTGGGAACCCAAAATGCTACAGACAATCCAGACATTCTCAGACTGATCGTTTCACTTCTCTGCAGAAGCACTGGTCACATCAGAAGTGAGCTCCTGGCTGAAGCTACTGGAAGCTCGTGGAATCTCCTTCACCAGAGGTGTCCAAAAGGAGGCTGGATAGCCATCTGTCTTGGATGGTTTAGATAGAACAAATCCTGCATCTTAGCAATGGGTTGGACTAGATGACCCTTGCGCTCCTTTCTAACCCTACTGTTTTATGATCTATGAAGCTCCTTGTGACAGGGCATACCTATCCCGCACCAGTTCTGTCATAAATATAAAGAAAAAGGTAGCATAAGATCCCTCCTTGGCAGCTGTACTGAATCGCTTTACCTGTAAGGGGTTAAGTAGCTCAAATCACCTAGTTGGCACCTGACCAGAAGGACCAATGAGGAAAGAAGATACGTTCAAATCTGGAGACAAGGAAAGTGGGGGAGAGGAATTTGTTTGTGGCTCTTTTTGTTTGTTCTATTTCTGGATGGATGGAGAGACCAAGCAGGTACATCTCCTGAAAACAAACCTGGAATGAGGCATCTAAAATTACAGAAATTGTAAGTAAGGTAAGGAAACGCGTTAGGTTATCTTTTGTTTTGGCTTGTGAATTTTCCTGTGCTACAAAGGTAGCTTTGTTTCTGTTTTTGTAACTGTGAAGCTGAGGCCAGAGGGGAGTCCTCTGTGTTTTAAATATTTTTATTACCCGATAAAGTTACCTTCCATTCTGATTTTGCAGGTGTGATTCTTTTACTTTTTTCTTTATAATAAAGTTCTTTTTTAATAACTTGATTGATTTTAGTGTCCTAAAAAAAATGGTTACCTACCTTTTGTAATTGTTGTTCTTCGAGACACGTTGTTCACGTCCATTCCACATTAGGAGTGCACGCACTGTGTGCACGGACCTCAGAAACGTTTCCCTTAGTGGTTCCCATCAGGTCAGCAGGGGCGCCTCTAGAGTGGCGCCTCTATGCTGCTGCATATATACCCCTGCCAACCTGACCCCCCTTCAGTTCCTTCTTGCCAGAGACTTCGAAAGAGGGGAAGGAAGGTGGGAAGTGTAATGGACATGTACAACACATCTTGAAGAACAGCAGTTATGAAAGGCAGGTAACCGCTTTTTCTTCTTCGAGTGCTTGTTCACGTCCATTCCACATTAGGTGACTCATAAGCTTATCATAGGAGGAGGGTAGGAGTCATGGAGCAATTGACTGAAGAACAGCCCTGCTGGTTGACTGTGTAGTGGGCTGTGAATGTGTGCACCAATGACCAGGTGGCTGCTTTACAGATCTCCTGGATTGGGATGTGAGCCAGGAAAGCTGTTGAGGACGCTTGTGCCCTCGTCGAGTGAGCCGTGATTGCTGGGGCTGGAACACTGGCGAGTTCGTAGCACGTGCAGATGCAGTCTGCAATCCACGATGATATATGTGGCGCTGAGACCAGAAGCCCTTTCATTCTATCGACTATGGTGACAAACAATTGCGTCGACTTGTGGAAAGGTATAGTTTGCTCCATATACAACGCCAGGGCCCTTCGAACATCCAGAGTGTGCAGGATACGGTGACTTGGGTCCATGTGTGGTTTAGGAAAGAGTACTGGCAAACAAATGTCCTGTCCCATATGAAATTGTGACACTATTTTAGGGAGGAATTTAGGGCATGGCCTGAGATGCACTTTGTCCTTATAAAAAATTGTATAAGGAGGCTCCGAGGTTAGGGCTCTCAACTCAGACACCCTCCTTGCCGACGTAATGGCCACTAGGAACGCCACCTTCCAGGAGAGGTGAAGCAGAGAGCAAGAGACCAGGGGCTTGAAAGGGGGCCCCTTAAGCTTGGAAAGGACCAGATTAAGGTTCCAGGGAGGGACTGGCAGGCATGAGAGCGCACTCCTTCTTGCCTGTTGACGCACAAAATTGAGGCCAAATTGTCTGTCAGGATTCACACCACAGGTGTGGCAGGAAAACCCCGCAGGCCAGCCAGACCACTCTGAGCAACTTGACATTTATGTGTAACATTGTCTCCTCCAGGGTCCACATCCCCTGGGTCCGGAGATGTCCGAGGTGCACCCCCCAACTGAGGTCTGAAGCGTCCGACATTAGCTCAACAGATGGAGCAGGACTGTTGAACGGGACTCCTTCCAGGACCTTCTTGCGATCGGTCCACCAACACAGCAAGGTGAGAACCACTGGAGAAATGGTTATGGTGTTTTCCAGGTGGCTCCTGGATTGGGAATAGGTCTACGCCAGCCATTGCTGCAGGGGCTGCATGCGGAGACTGGCATGGTAGACCATGTATGTGCAAGCTGTTATGTGGCCTAGTAGGCACAGGCACACTCTGGCCATTGTCAGGGGAAATACAGACACTTCCACGATGAGGTCCGTCAGGTCCTGAAACCTGTCTAATGGCAGGAACGCTGTTGCCCGGGTTGAGCTGAGCACAGCCCAGATTAATTCTATCATTTGAACTGGAACTAATGTGGACTTTTTGTAGTTGACCAGTAGTCCCAAGGAGCAGCGCATGGCTTGTAGCGTAGTGACATCACGTTCGACCTGAGCCTTGGAGCTGCCTTTGACCAACCAGTCATCGAGGTACGTGTAAATCTGGATACCCTGATGCCTGAGGTAGGCCACAACTACCGCCATACACTTGGTGAACACCCTTGGTGCTGTAGCCAGGCCAAATGGAAGGCCGCAAACTGGTAGTGGGCTGAGCCAACAGTAAAATGGAGAAAGCATCTATGTCCTGGGATGATCGCTACATAAACGTATGAGTCTTTCAGGTCGAGCGTGGCATACCAATCTCCCAGATCCAGGGAGGGGATAATGGAGGCGAGGGAGAACATGAGAAACTTTAGCTTCCTTAGGTATCTGCTGAGGTCTCGCAGATCCAGGATGGGACAGAGACCACCCTTGGCCTTTGAGATCAGAAAATACTGGGAACAGAAACCCATGTTCCGGTAAGGAGGCAGGACCTCCTCCACTGCCCTCAGCTGTAAGAGCTTCTGAACCTCCTGCTTGAGAAGATTCTCATGAGAAGGGTCCCTGAAAAGGGGTGGGGAGAGGTGGAAATAAATTGGAGGGTGTAGCTGTGAGTCACTGTACTGAGGACCCAGCAGTCTGAAGTTATTGCTGACCATGCTGGGAGGAAAGGCAGTTGCAAAAAATTGAGAAAATAGGATTCAGGAAACAGACTAGTAGGTTGCCTCTGGGTGCACCCTCAAAATGACTTTTTAGTTCCTTGGTTGGAGCAGGTCAAGCCTGACTAGGCAGAGAGTGGGGGTGGCTGGCTCGTGCACCATCTGTAGCCCTTAGGCTTTTTGTATGGTGGGTCCTGCTGGGGCTGGCTCTCTTGCCCCTGGGGAAGTTACGGTTTGAACCATTTATGTGCCAGGCCCAGAACGTAGAGCCCCAGGGTTTTTAGGGTGGTTCGGGAGTCCTTCAGCCCATGTAACTTGTTCTCCATCTGCTCCACAAACAGGGCCTGGCTATCGAAGGAGAGGTCCTGACTTAACTGCTGACCCTCAGAGGACAACCTAGAGAGGATCAGGTGACTGAGACTATGTAAAAAGAGATGGAACCTGACCACTCAGACCTCCTCCCTTCTCTTTTCCCTCTACTAGCTCCAGTACTCAGCTTCACTGTCTTCCTGCTCTGCAGTCCCTATCCTTCTATCCCTCTTTGGATGTATGAACTCTTCCCTCCCTTCTGTGTCTCCTAGGCTCTTTCCCTACTTCCTGCAGCCTCTGCCTGCAGGCCAAGCTTGGGTGCGTCCCTCTTTAACAACTCTTGGTGTGCCCTAGTGTCATCTGGAGGAACTAGGTGAGGGGGCTCCGTGATGGTCTTGTTCGGTGACAATGAGGAAGAGGCCGGTACCACGGGTTCCACAACAACCACTGGTTGCCGTTCCTCTTGGTCTACATGGACTTGCGGGGTCTTATCCCCCGGGGCCTCAGGCACTGGAGGGGGTTGGGTCATTGATGCCACAGGCCTGTCTGAGGCTCCTGATGCCGAGCGGGCAGTCTGGGAGGGCTGGGTGAACCCCCGTGGGTGCTGGGAGTACCACAGGCCCAGCCACGGGGCCTGGGGCCACGGGGCAGGTTTCAGTAGTGATGATGCAGGCAGCACTGAGGGTCTGGGAGGCTGCCCCGCCAATTTTGGAGCCTTGCTCCATACCAGAGCCATATGTGGAGCGATTGCTACCCAGTGACCCAGATCCACTAGAGCGGCAATCCTGTGCTTGGTGATAATCACGGTCACATCTAGAGGAGGACCGGTCCAAGCAGGACATGCACTTTCGTGGGGATCTTGGTGCCTGGCGGTGCTCATCAGATTCGCCACAAGGAAACTGGCAATCCACGCCTCATGCTTCAAGACCAGGACAAGGACCAGGACCGGGACCTGCAGGTATCATAGGTCAGGCGCCTGGGGGATCTCTCCCCACATGGTGACACCCGTCTTGGGGAACGTTGGCAGTGCCCACGGCTGCGGTCTTCCAATTGTTCACGGGATCTGTTACGGCTTTCCAGTGACGCAAAGGGCCAGTCCCGACATTCCTGTTAAGACGCACGTACCTCCAGATAACCGGTGAAGTCCACCTCAAATCCCTCTGCTGGTAGCCAAGGTCCAGTGACTGTAGCAGGCTCCAATGCATTTGCCTCCCTAAATCCAAGCCATGATGGCTTCAAGCGGGTGAACGGTGGTGGGATGTCCCCTGCGATGGGGAGCTGTACCACTGAGGGGAGGATGGACAGAAACGTCCCAAGGCAGGCTTACCCTGAGGTTTGGGCATGCCAGGGCCAGTGTGGGCGGCACCGGGAGCATCAGGATTTCCTGCGCAGTTTGGAGCCCTTCAGGCATCAAGGGCACCTGAAGCTGATGAAGGCTTGCCTCTGGCTTCCAGGCAAGGAATGGGGTGGGCTGCATCGCTCTACATGAGCTGAGGCCTGACTTCCTGACAGGGGAGATGAGCAACCCATTGCGGGTCTTAGCTCGCCCCCAGCCCCGTCCTTCCCCTTGCAGGGAGCAGGAGACAGTTCCCTACCGGCTTTCTTCAACTTCTTGGCTGGGGCCATGGATGGGGATCGGTGCCGGCTCATCGATGGCACCAGTGGGGTACTACACACCAATGCGATGGTGCTGGGTGCCAAGTTGGACCTTTGCTCCAGAGCTGGAGTGAACGCCAATTCCATCAGGAGTGAGTCTGATCTCAAGCTCTTTCTTGGTCCTAGGTTTAAAGGACTTGCAGATTTGGCACTTATCACTTATGTGTCCTTCACCAAAACACCTGAGACAGCTACTATACTGCTCGCTCATGGGCATGGGCCATTTGCAGTGATCGCAGGGCTTACAGCCTGGTGATCGGGGCATGCCCTGTTCCCTGGCTAAGTCCCCGACGGGACTAACAAAACTCTAACTACTGCTAAGGGCTAACTAACTCTATTACTAATTATGTACACTAACTTTACAAGAACTCTAGTTCATACAAATAAAGACTAAGCAACACTAGTAAGAGCAGCAAATGTTTCGTGCACCATAACTGGCGGCAAGAAGGAACTGAGGGTGGGGTATGCCAGTGGCACCTCTTACACCGCGTCATGCAGGCGCCACTCCAAAGAGTGCCAGAGCCTCTCTCCTACGGATACTGCTGAGGGAAAAACTTCCAGCACCAATGCATGTGGCGAGCACACACACCTAATGTGGAATGATATGAGTAAGCACTAGAAGAAGAACTAGCTCTTGTTTTCTCCATACCCTGTCCCTTCCTCACGAGGAGTGTGTCAGATTTATCAGACTTTAAAGCAGAAGCCTTAGCTGATGGGGCTTGTAATGCACTAGATCTCAAGCTAGGATTGCTTCTAGAGCCAGGCAGGTCTGAAGCCGGTCTCATGGATCTGTCCATTAGAAACAGCTGAAGACAGGTGTCCCTAGATCTCAGTGTCCTCTTGGAAGTGGACATACAAACATTCCCAATGATCATGGAATTCTCTCAAGCAAAACAAACATCTTGTGTGCCCATCACTAACAGGCAGAGCATCCTCGAACAAGGTGAAGTATTTAAATCTGGAGGGCTTACCATTAGCCGTCCCCATATCAGGGAAGGAAAATACATTTTCCTGGTGAAAGGAAACTTATCAGAATTTCACTAACAGTGCCAACAAGCAAACTACCTAATTAACTATACTAACTTAACTGGGAAATAACTGAGAAGTGGGGACACATACACACACACTGTAAGAAAGACAGCACTGCCTAATAGAATGGACAATGAGCAGCTCTGCCTTGAAGATGGTGAGAGGAAACAAGTGGTGGTTGCCCTGCTCCATCTTTTTGTGCCCTTGGTGCAGGCTACAAAGTCACCCAGGGTATATGTATTGTGATAGACCCAGGCCAGTTGGGAACCCCAGAGCAGTAGAAGAGAAATATACTGGTCACTGGATAAGCAGTTTTCTGTTCCTTGAGTGACCAGAGCAGGGGCTGCTCCAGGCTAATGAGAACACCTGACTCCAATTAACCTGCTAAGAGTCAGGTGAGGCAGTTAAGCACCTGACTCTAATTAAGGTCCCTCTGATGCTATAAAAGGGCTCACTCCAGCCAAGCCAGGGGGAGCCAGAGGAGAGGAAGTGTGTGTGAGGAACTGGGAGTAAGAGGCGTGCAAGAAGCTGAGAGTGAGTAGGTATACTGCTGGAGGACTGAGAAGTATAAGTGTTATCAGACATCAGGAGGAAGGTCTGGTGGTGAGGACAAAGAAGACGTTGGGAGGAAGCCATAGGGAAGTAGCTCAGGGAGTTGTAGCTGTCACGCACCTGTACCAAGAGGCATTCTAGACAGCTGCAGTCCGCAGGGCCCTGGGCTGGAACCTGGAGTAGAGGGCAGGCCTGGGTTCCCCCCAAACCTTCCAACTCCTGATCAAATACCGGAGGAATTGACCTGAACTGTGGCTTCTACCAGAGGGGAAGGTCTCTGGACTGTTTCCTGACCCACAAGGTAAAACTGTGAGGCAAGCAAATCCGCCAATAAGCGCAGGACCTATCAAGGTAGAGCAGGAACTTTGTCACAGTATGGTCATAATGGATGCTGCTGGCCAAAAGACTCCAAACTCAGGTGCATGTGCCCCATAAATAGGAATATGGACAAGCATTCAAAAGAGAACTCGAACTAGGGCATCTCTCTTAAAAAAAAAAAAAAAAAAGACAACCAATCTAGATTTTAAAACTTCATGTGACAGATACTCTACCACATCTCTAAGTAAGTTGTTCCAATGATTGCTTCACCTTACTGATAAACAAGTGCACCTTATTTCCAGTCTGAATTTGTCTAGCATCAGCTTCCAGCTATTGGATCTTGTTTTGTCTGTTTTCTGCTAGATTACAGAGCCATCTCCCTGTACAAGGAGATTTCTGATAATACTATGATCAAGTTGCCTCTTAAAATAATAGATAAAAGATAAATAGATTGAGCTTCTTCAGCCTTTTATGTTGCACAGGTTTTAAAGATCACAAATCATAGCTGTAGCTCCATTATGAATCCTTTTCCCCCTCCCAAGATCCTTTTTGAGTTTTGGACACCAGAACTGGACATTATATTTCAGTAATGATCTCACCAACACAGTACACAGAGACTATAACTTCTCCTTACTCAGTATTTCCTTTGTTTACACATCCAAAGATTGCATTAGCCCTCAGAGCTACAGCATTACTGGGAACTCATGTTCAATTGATTATCCACCATGACTCCTAAGTAATTTTCTGAGTTACCGCTTTCTAAAAGACAGGCTCTATGAATGTGTGACCTATTAAAATGCACATTGTTTGACTGTACCCAGTTTACTAAGCAATCCAGGTCTCTCTGTAGAACTGACCTGTCCCTATCATTACCGTTTCACCAGTCTGTCTCTTTACTATTAATTTTATATTTTCATACAGATCATTGATAAAGATATTGAATAGTATTTGCCACAAAAACGATCCCTGAGGGACCACACTAGAAACAACCCTAATGGTGACTCCTTATTAACAACTACTTTGAGATCTATCAGTTAGCCATTTTGTAATCTACTTAACATGTGATACATTGACTATGTATCAAGCTAACTCCTACACCCCTTGTGCATATATCTCCCTTCTCCTGCCTTATATACCCTGGGGAACCTTGCCATGGGCAGAGAGGAGAGGACTGCTGCTCCTTGGCATCTCTTTTCCTGCCCCCACTTCATAGTGTAATAGACAGCCAGTAGGAGCAGAACAGACTAGAATTTGCTATTAGCTGCAGAGTTAGTGCAGCAGGTCAGCTTTCTGCCAGTACTGGGCTTCAGAGGAAAGAACCATACAGAGTGGTTGGAGCTGGTTTGTGGAAACTGTGTGAAAGGGAGTTGGGCCTCTCCAGATATACCTAGTGATGACCTTGCAGACAGGATAATTTTAAATGCCTGGGAGGTGATTAGGTACAAGGTGACTGAGGCTATGTAAAAAGAGATGGAACCTGAATCTCTCCCTCCACCCAGACCTGCTCCCTTCTCTTTTTCCTCTAATAGCTCCAATACTCAGCCTCACTGTCTTCCTGCTCTGCAGTCCCTATCTTTCTATCCCTCTTTGGATGTACAAACTCTCCCCTGCCTCCTGTGTCTCCTAGGCTCTTTCCCTACATCCTGCAGTCTCTTATCCCAACTCTCCGGGGAACTATCTTCTCTTCCCTTGAGTAATCCCCACTACCGTGTCCCTCTTTGTTGAAATCCCTCCATCACTACCCTGCAGGTCCTTCTCTTCTCTCTGTCTTCCCTGAAGTCACTCCCAACAGTTCTGGGATCCTCAGGGTCTTTCCCACCTCTCACTGGAGTCTCTTCCCAAATTACAAGGGGTTACCTCCTTGTCCCTATGGTATCCCCTCCCAACCCAGGGCCCCAGTCTTTGGTCTCTCTTCCTTTTTTCTCCTTCTCCCTTCAGATCTTCCATCTCCTTTGGTCTCTCTTTGACTTTAATCCTACTGAAGTCAATGTATCAACTCTCATCCCCTCATCCATGATCACAGCCTTCCCCTTCCTTCCCCATTACTCTGCTTTCAGCCCACTGCACCCCTATCATCTTTCTTCCCCCACTGCTTGCAGGTCCTTATACCCCTTGAGCGGCAGGTCCTTCTGCTCCCTTACCTCTGCCCTACCTCCCTTTGTCCCCCTCTATATGCTTCTTTGGCTCCCTTCCCCATGCTCCCCAGACTCCTCCTGCAGTTCTGCCCCTGGTGGACCCCTTCTCTGCATCTGGTTCTCCCTGGTGATGTCTTCAGCAGATAGCAGTGGCAGAAATTGAGTGGAGACTGCTGCCTTGCAAGGGACACAGCCCCACAGCAGCCACTGCTGGCAGGATGGCAGAAGTGTCGAGATTTTCTCTCAACACCCTGTTCAGTGCTGGGAGCTCTGGCTGAGACAGCTATAAATAGCAAGTGAGAAGGCAGCACCCTTTAGTGCCTCCTCTTGGCAACAGGCCTGCTCTAAGCCAGCTTTACACCTTCCTTAAGCCTGAGTTGTCTGGGGGCCACTTCGTCTCCACTCAAGTTAAAGCAGCCCCAGGGATGTTCCAACTTGCACCAGCTAAAAAGCCTGATAGGAACCACTCAGACAGTACAGGATCAGTGGAGTGCATCACACATCAGCCCCTTTCCATCATGCCCATTGCCTGCCTCAAAACACCCCCAATGCCCTTTGTTGAGGGCAGACTGGTTAAGCCCAGTCTAAAACTCCTTGCACTGCTCCATTGGTCCTACAAGTCTATATCACAGATTGAAAATAGACTGAGATTTCCTATCTTTTTTATCATTCTTTGTCTGCTGAATAACTGTTTTCAAATTTGGACAGTTAATTAAGACTATTTCTGTGAAATACTTGCCTGTTTCAATCTCTCCCTTGCCTGTATAATTTTCTTCCTTAGCCACTTACAGCGAGCTGTGACAATGGCTGCATGTCCCCGGACTCGGTCTTCCTTCTGTCAGTAATGAGTGTGAAAGCACAATATGTTATAAGTGGACTCACAAATTGCATCATCCTGGAAGACAGTGGGAGTGGAGGGTCCTTCACCCCTTCCAGCTTTGGGTCCAGGGTCTGATGATTTTACTTTAACTATTAGAACATACTGTGATAGCAAACAAAGGGACCATTAGTGTCTACCGTACACATGTGGGCAAAATTCCACCCTCTCTTCCTACAAAACACTTAGTAAAATTGGTTAAGGAGATTCTTTCATCATAAGCCCCGAGGAGAAGGGTGATGACTATGTTCAGTAACCATGGGATCTGTCGCCTGTAGTTATATGTGATGTTTAGAGTCCTTTTCTTTTCAAAATAAGAGTAACATTTGTTTGCTGCTGCTCTTTAATATTTGGACCAATTTAACAGCATTCTGTGAATCCTCTGCAAAGGCTTTTATAGGAATGCAGTTTGTGGCCTTTTCAAGTGCTTTTAGCTTTCTGAAAAAGTTATTCTTGAGCTCAGATTTCTCATGCTTGTTCTTGGCCAAAAAGTGATGTGTTTTTCTTTCATGTTTGGTCTTTGTTTTAATTATTAGAGAAGAAACAAAATTGTTTTTTCCATAATTAAAAAATCTGAAAAATGTTTTAATTTCAATAATTAAAAAATGGCTTTTAGGAAACTTGAGGCATGATACTGAAAACTGTTGACCATTATCTTTCAGAAGGTATTCACTAGCTTGGAAGTTGGAGTTCTTAAATATCACTTTTCACAATATAGGTACAGTTATCATATCTATCTTAGGTTATTACATAGCACTTTCTCTCTCAAAATGGCTCAGTGGGATTCCATATTTGTGTCTCAATGACTTACAGATTCTAAGTTTACAGATTCTCTTCTCCTGACAGTCTGCAAATTTACTGGAATATTGTACACTTTCTGAAGCAGAATCACATTATCTTCCCCATTGATGACCCCTTGTGCTCTAGTTTTGTGGGTTGGCTGGCATAGCCACTGTACAGTTATTTCTTTTTCAACAAATATGCTGTGAATATGCAAATAACTCTTCTGTGCTGGTCACTGTGGCTATGTCTACATTGCACACCACTTTCGGCAGTGTGTAGTGTACATATAGCTACATGCTGCAGTGAAAAGCACACCGCATCCACTCTGTGATGTGTAGCTAAACGTATCAGTGAAAGACTCTGGCAGAGGCAAGACAGCAGAGAAAGGCTCAGCCTCTTCCCACTACCTCTCCTCTGCCAGAGCCTCTTCCTGCTACTGGAGCCTTTGTCATGGCCAGGTTGTGGGCAGCCAGACCACAATCATGAGACAGGAGACATGAGACAGGATACTGTCATGAGACAGGATACTGTGAGATACTGTCAGATACTGATACTGAGATACTGATACTGAGATACTGACAGGATACAGGATACTGTCTCAATCATGAGACAGGATACTGTGAGATCAGAAGCAGGAGACAAAATGGAGATCAGAAACCCATGTCAGGAACCAGACTCAGGCTGGGTCAGAATACCCAGGGGATCAGAGGCAGGAGACAAACTGGAGGAAAGGAATCACAAGTCAGATGACAGGATGGATCAGGATGCCAGGAAATCAAACTAGGGAAACAGGATCGGATAGCAGGAGGCTGGAATGGGTAGCAGAGCAGGAAGCACAAGGCGCACAGTCCAGAACAGGGTGCATCCCAGTTCTTCGGACAGCTTCCTGTTCCTGCTTCTGGTTTAAGTAGCATCAGTCATCCACTCTGGGACTCCACCAATCAGACCTCAAGGACAGAGCCTCACACTGTTGCTGGGCTTTGAGTCCCAGATAAGCTATTACTAGCCAGCTGCCAGATGGAAGGTTGGAGCATGGCTGCTCCCATGAATCTTGCAGGCTTGGGTTTGAGACCTGCGGGTCATAACAGCCTTTCCCTGCGGCAAGGAAGTGTTGCAGAAGCAGGGAGCTGCCAAAGTCCTTCCCTGTGGTGGGGGAAGGGCTCCAGTAGCAGGGAGCTACTTCCCCTAATGCCTCCCCCTGTTGAAGCCTTTCCCTGCTGCTGGACTCCTAGCAGTGGGACAATACACTGCTAAAAACTGCATTGTAGATGGGGAGGCACAGCTTGGATTAGTAAAGTGCCATCTAGGTATGTCTTTACTCTACTCACCAGCCACACTTCTATTTAGACCCATGCTGGGGTGGGGGGGTGCTACACGGGTATGTGCACTACATGTCACTGAAGGAAAAATGCGGTGTGGATGCACCCTTTCAGAGACAGGTTATCGGATTACATGGACCACCAATCTAATCTAAAATGGCAATTCTTATGTTCCCATGGCCTCATCTCATTCTGAACTAAATACAGAACTCATCTCTTTGACCTGGCTTTCCCTCAGTAAGCTATCTCTCTCCCCGTTTTACACACACACGCACACACACACACTCAACAAACTAATTCTCTAAAGGCTGGAAAGGAACCCAAAAGATGGACTGATTATTATTTATTTTTTAATACGTGGGTGTAGGCCACAAGGTACTGCTAATATAACATAACTAGAGTACATGGTACAACACTACATTGGCTCCAATTGTTCCTCTCTAGCACAACCCAGAGAGTTGAGATGAAAACTGCTCTTCTTCCCCAGCAGGGAACCATACCATCTCCCTCTCTCTTCAGAAAGTGAGATATCCTGGGCTCGCCTGTCAGCAATATGATGACCCCAACTTTAGATCTACTCTCCACTGAGGAAACCACTGCCACTACTGAGATGTCAGAGTACTTACAAGAGGTCAGCTCTTGGATGAAGAGCAGCTGGAACAAACACAACCCAGGCAAGCCTGAAATGATGCTGGTAAAAAGCGGGAACTGCTCTGAAGAACTAGCTTGGACAATGATCTTTCCCGTCCATTGAAAGCATATGGGGAAAAAGACTGTTGCTTACTTGTACTGTAACTTGTTCTTCAAGATGTGGGTGCAGACATGTATTCCACACAGGTGTGCGCACACCCAGTTCACTGCAGCTGGAGAATTCTGCCTAGCAGTATATGGGGGGAACGGATGTTCATGCCCTGTGGCTCTATCTCCTCCTTTGGCTATATAAAGGCAGCGTCACCCTGACCACCCTCAGTTCCTTTGCACCAAACATCAAAAATAGAGACCCCAATACAGAGGGGATGGAGAGTGGTCCAGGGAATACACATCTGCAGCCACTGTGATGCTCTGTACTTGGGGGAACACCCAGCACCTCCATGTTCATCCTTGTAAAATGATTATGTGGTATCCAATGCAAAGTTTGTCATGTTGGGTATCTTCAGAAGGCTCATGATGCACTAAGCATTGTTGTTATAGTGATGTTATAGTAATTGTCGTTACAATAATGTTATAGTAATGTTATAGGTTATAATTTCATGTATATAGTTATGAGGCTGAAAATGTGTCTTCATGGCTTAAAATAAGCCCAGGCAAAAATTCTCCAAGAGCAGAGTGGCAGTTAACACCTCATCAGGGTATGTATGGGACAAAACCAGCCCAGCCTCACAGGAAGATAGGATGCAGGCTTAGGCAAAAAAAAAAAAAAGGATCTGTTGGACTCTTGAGTGAGTCACTGCCCTTCCTTTGGTCAGTTTGTGACTGCAATGAGGTAATGCTCACCTGACTCTGGGGGGGCAAAGCCAAGGAGGAAGAAAGGACATGATAAAAGGGAGAGATGTTTGCCATCCTCCTTGCTCTCTCTTCTGCCTCCATCTACAGACATCACTACCAAGTGACTGAAGCGCTGATCAAAGGGGAGAGCCTGGCTGAAGGGAAACCAGGAAGTCTGTGGTGAGAAGCATCTATGTTTGTAAGATCACTTAAAGTGTTAAGATCAGCTTAAAATGCGTTTTGCTTTTATTTCATTTGACTAAATTTGACTTGTTATGCTTTGATTTATAATCACTTAAAATCTATCTCTATAGTTAATAAATCTGTTTGTTTATTCTACCTGAAGCAGTGTGTTTGGTTTGAAGCATGTCAGAGAGTCCCCTTGGGATAACAAGCCTGGTACACATCAATTTCTTTGTTAAATTGACAAACTCATATAAGCTTGCAGTGTCCAGCGGGCATAACTGGACACTGCAAGATGGAAGTTGCTAGGGTTGTGTCTGGGACCAGAGATATTGGCTACTGTCATTTGGTTGCACAATCCAAGGAGCAGCTTACATGCCAGAGGCTGTGTGAACAACCCAGGAGTGGAGGTTCTCACAGCAGTGGAAGGTAAGGCTGGCTCCCAGAGTCAAGGACTGGAGTGACCTAGCAGATCACCGATCTAGATAACACTAGACGGGAACGTCATACCCACATCTTGAAGAACAAGAGTTAAAATACAGGTAAGTACCTATCTTTCCTTCTTTCCTTCTTCAAGTGGCTGCAGATGTGTATTCCACTTAGATGACTCACAAGCAGTATTCATAGGAAGTGGGGCTTAAGAGTCTACTTAAACAATATCTGCAGGACTGCCTTCCCAAAGTTTGTCTCTGACCTAGACACAATAGTGATCACATAGTGCCTGGTTAAATGTATGTATAAAAGACCAGGTAACAACCCTGCAAATGTCCAACACTGAAAATTGAGGAATGCTAATGATGTTGCTTGGACCCTCATTGAAAGAGCCTGCAATCTCTGTGGAGGCATGGTCTGAGCTGATGTATTGCAGGAAGTTATTCATCTGGAAATCATTTGCACCGAGACTGCCTGACCCTTCATTCGATCTGCTAGGAGACAAACAGGCGATGCTCAAAAAGGCTTAGTTCTGTCCAGGTCAAACACCCAGCACTGTCTCACATCCAATATGGGAAGTCACTGTTCATTCACATTCAACTGCCGTTCAGCAAAGAACACTAGTAAATAAACTATCAGTGGTTTGAGCATTGGCCTGCTAAACCCAGGGTTATGATTTCAATCCTTAGGGGGTCACTTAGAGATCTGGGGCAAAAATCAGTACTTGGTCCTGCTAGTGAAGGCAGCGGGCTGAACTCAATGACCTTTCAGGGTCCCTTCCAGTTCTATGAGATAGGTATATCTCCATATATTATTAATTAGCTGGTTCAGGTGAAACTGTGAAAACCCTTTTGGCAAAAATTTTGGATATAGCTGTAGAACCACTTTGTCTCTGAAAATGTGCACGTGCAGAGACTCCGCCATTAAGCCTGTAGCTCACATACTCTTCTTGCAGATGTTATTGTCACAAGGTAGACTATACTGCTGAGTTAGTTGGTTGGGATGAAGAGGAAGAGATATGGGAGGCTGAATCAATACACTGAGTAGGTTGGAGAACCAACATTGCCTCAGCCAAGCTGAGGCAATGACAATCATTTTGGCCTGATCCAACTTCAGCTTGTGGAATCACTGGGATCAGAGCCTGTAGGATCACTGGGTTCACAGCCAATCCTCAACTGAGGTGGAAGGCATCGGTTAAGGAGCCTGGACTTAAACCCATTCAAGAGCAAAACTGATGGTACTTCTTGTTGTGTCTCATTGAAAACAAGTTGATAGCCAGGATGCCCCATTCTGTGAAGATGGACCTCAGCACCCTGGATTTCAGAGACCACTCGTGAGCCTGGGAGAAATTCCTGCTGAGGTGATTTCCCAAATGATTCTGGACCACAGAATAAGTGAGCTGCTGAGGGAATGATGCTCTCCCTGATGCAGAAATGCCATAAATGTATTGCCTCCTGATGTAGCTGGTTGGAGCAGGCTCCTCCCTACTTGTGCACATAATACATTGCAGTCATATTGTTGGCGAGCACTTGGATTGCTGTGCCCTAATGTGATCCGATTACAACCACAAGCCTTGAACTTTCAATGCTCCCAAATGCACTCCCCAACTTATTGTAGAGGAATCAATGACTACTCTTCTAGCCAGTGGAGAATAGGTAAAGCTAACACCCTAGCACACACTGTTCTGTTCACCACTGTAATGAGTCTGCTATCTCAGGAGACACTTGAACAAGCCTGTCCAATTACTGGCAACTTGGGCAATAGATAAACCTCAACCATGACTGAAAAGGACAAGATGCCGTCTTGCTTCAAACATTTGCATGGGAGAAAGGCCCTCAAACTTGTAGGGTCCCAATGAACTTGATTTTTTAGTTGGATTCAAGGTCAACATTGGTGTGTTCAAAATCAATCCCAATCAATTGAAGTGGTCCAATGTGACCTGAACGTGACTGAAGACTTATTCCTTGGATCTGCCTCTCACCAGCCAATTGCCTAAGTACAATAAGATGTGAACTCCAAAAGACTGCTGTCATCATCATGCATTTGGAAAAGATGTAAGGGGCTGATGACAGGCTAAAGAAGAGAACCATGTACTGACAGTGTTGACCAGTAAAGAGAAATCTGCTGAACTTCTTGTGGCCTGGGAAGATAGCCACTTGAAAATAATCATCCTAGAGATCAAAAGCAGCAAATCACTCATCGCAATTCAGTGCGGGAAGAATAGTAGCAAAGGTAACCACATTAAATTTGATGTATTTGATGTACGTGGTGAAATGGCGGAGATTGGACTTGGGGATCAGGAAGTACCAGCAGAAGAAACTCTTTCCAACAAACCTCCTGTAGAGTACCCAGAGCACACAGAGTTTGGACCTACTGCAAAAATAGTGACTCATGAGAGGGGTCCCTGAAAAGGAGAGGTGAGAGGGTGGCGATGGACAGAAATTGCATGGCATCACCTGATCCTACAGTTCTTAGGACCTATCTTTCTAACATTATTGCTTCCCAAACACTGTAGACGCAAGACAGCCTGTCCTTGAATCGATGGGGATGGGATGTTCACAAGTGATCTGCTGCTCTGTAGCCCATAGAGCTTATGTTAGTATTTATTTTATTTAGCAGTAACACAAGGAACCTATAGGTCTGTCTCTTGTAAGACGCTTCAGCAATTAGCATAAGATTTGAGGCCTATGAAATTTGGCACAGATGAATGGTCACCCCTAAGTTTTGGAGAACTGGGAATATTTAAGGGAGAAGTTTGTACATAACAATGCTAGGCAGTCACAGGAATATGAACTAACACCAGATTTTGGATTTTTAGGATAGAAACATCTGCACATGTCTGACCACAGGAGTGCCAAGGCAATGAACTGACATCTATGATAATAAGTTGAGATTATTAATATACTAACATACAGGAGCAAGGCAACCCAACTTTAGTAGGGTGAGGAAATACAAATAATAAAGAGGGGAGAAACCCCTACTGAATATATATTAGGCTTACTGGCATCAGCAAACATATCATAAATATTGTATTCCAGCCTGTGTGCTTGAGGAGGAAACAGGGCCCAGGGCCAGCTCCAGGCACCAGCGGAGGAAGCACGTGCCTGGGGTGGCACATGCTAAGGGGCAGTATTCCATCCATTCTCGGGGCGGCACAGTCCGGGCGGCCTTTTTTTTTTGTTTTTTTTTGCTTCAGCAGTTCAGGCGCTTGGGTCAGCAAAAATGGTAAAGCCAGCCCTGGGAGGGAAAGATGTAACCCTTGGGAGGTGCCAGGATGATGGCCACTGGCAATGGTGATAAGGAAGATGAGTGTGATGAAAAAGATAATGGCTAAGATTTCAGGTTGTGCTGCAAGGGACGGTGTAAGTGTGCGGATGTTTAGATGTACGTTCTGTATCTTTACCCACCTTGCTGGGTAAGAGTGTTTGTGACTTGCTAAATGTATTAATAAAAATATTGCAAATACAGGAAGGTTCCTAAAGTGTGACCATGCACACTGGGGTTCCCACTGAACAGTGATTTTCATAATACTGGGCCTGATCTTGAGACAAGAATCTGTCAAACCTCAAAGTGATAACTGGGAATTCTTAAGTAATCAATATAATTAATACACAGTCATAGATTAGGTAACAGCCCTTGATAAGCAAGTCAAACAGATTGCCTGCCCAAAGGTAGAGGACAGGCTGTTTGGTAAAACTAGATCCAGATCTTGTCTTTCTGGAATAATCTTGATGATGTGGCTGATAAGGTGTCTGTCTGAAGTGACCTTATGGGCCCTTTAATGCCTGCTGGCTATCAGGGCCATGTCACAGGCAGCCTGCGTTCACTGGTCAGCTGCTAAATTGCAGTTAGGAGATGAGTTGGACATGAGCCAGGTCAGAATGCCAGGAAGTCAGAGTCAGGAACCAACCTGCAGGGAGATTCCAGGATCAGGGTCAAGATGGGTCAGAATATCAGAAAGTCGGAGTCAGGCACAATTTGCAGATGGCAGGCGAATAGCAGAGTTGGGGTTAGAAACACAGAATCATAGAACCATAGGGTTAGAAGGACACACAAAGATCATCTGTAACCCCTACCAAGATGCAGGATATACGGTGTCTAAACCATCCAAGACAGATGGCTATCCAGCCTCTTTTTGAAAACCTCCAGTGAAGGAGATTCCACAACCTCCCTAGGCAGTCTGTTCCATTGTCCTACTGTTCTTAGAGGTAGGAAAAGAGGTGAAACTAAGCTGGTACGCACCGGTATGGCACCTCAGTTTCCCCAGGTGACAATTTAAAGAGCTTGGGGCTCCCAGCAGCAGCTAGAGCCCTTTAAATTGCTGCCAGATCTCCGCTGCCTCTACTGCCCTGGGCCCTTTAAATAGCTGTTGGAGCCCAGCTGCTGCTGCTACCCCAGGGCTCCAGCGGCTATTTAAAGGGCCCAGGGTGGTAGAGGCAGGGGAGCCCCAGGCCCTTTAAATAGCCCCTGGAGCCTTGAAGTAGCAGTGGCAGCTGGGGCTCCGGCAACGGTTTAAAGGGCCCGGGGTGGTAGCGGCGGCCGAGCCCTGGGCCCTTTAAGCTCCTGCCAGAGCCCTTTACCAGTACAGGTCGGGCTGGAGCTGGCTCTGACCCCCACATCCCTGTCCCTTCAGCCCAAGGCCCCAGCCCTTCTGGGGGCCAGAGCCAGCCCCAGCCCAGCCCCTACTTTCACCCCTGGGTAGGAAGTTTTCCCTGAGATTCAATCTAAATCTGCTATGCTCTAGTTTGAACCCATTGCCTCTTGTCCTGCTGTCTATGGCAAGAAAGAATAATTTTCCTCCATCTTTTTAATGGCAATATTTGAAGACTGCCATGATGTCTCCCCTCAGTCTGCTCTTTTCCAAACTAAACATGCCCAGTTCCTTCAGCCTTTGCTCACATGGCTTGCATTTCATTCCTTTGATCATTCTTGTTGATTACCTCTGGGTCCTTTCCAGTTTTTCTACATACTTTCTGTGCAGTGGTGAACTAAACTGGGCACAGTACTCCAGCTGAGGCCTAATCAGTCCCAAGTAGAAAGATACTATCACCTCCCAGGACTTGACTTGTATGCTATGCCTCTGTTAATGCAACAGTGCATTTACCTTTTTTGCAACAATGTTGTGATGTATATGTTTTTTAAAACACTACAGGTCATATAGGCCTAGTATAAATGCTGTATGTTTGACATGAGCACGTGAATTGCGTGCTGGCAGCTAAAGCAAGAATTCAAGGATATGAGTGATCAAGAAATGTCTGTGCGAAAACAAATTTTAAGTCCATAGGGAATATGAAGCATTAGCAGAGAAGGGAATAACACCATATGTGCAGTTATGCAAGAACTGGGGGAAATGGAACGTCTTAGATTATGGTGGCCTGCCCAGAAATGTTTGCCTGGAGTGAGAGGTGAAAGGCTTCATAAACAGAAACAAAGTTGATGACATGACAAACTGGTCTATAAATAATTGCCTAACATATCTGAAATTTGGAGTCAGACACTGATCCAGAACTCTGAAAAAGAAGAGATTTGTAACGCTGGCTCCCCACGCCTTGTGATCGGACTGAATTTTGACTGGCCATTGGGATTTCATTCTGACCTATGTAGAACTCTGGTGTAGTATGAAAGGAGTGTGAATGTGGAGTGAGTGGGGTTTATATTGTAAAATGCATTTAGAGTATTATATACCAACACTGTGTCCGGTATCTGCCCGCTCCCCAATTCTGTAGAGAGACCTCTATCAGACTCTTACAACAGCATTGCATTGTTGACTCATGTTGAGCTTGTGATCCACGATAAATCCCAGGTCCTTCCTAGCAGTACTGCTGCCAAGCTAGTTATCTCCCATTCTGTATTTGTGCGTTTGATTTTTCTTCCCTAAGTGTAGCACCTTACATTTGTCTTTGTTGAATTTCATTTAGTTGTCTAGCCCAGTTCTCCAATTTATCAAGATCCCTTTGAATTTTATTCTATCCTCCAAAGTGTTTGCAATCCCCCCACTAGCACTGTGTCATCTGCAAATTTGATTAGTATGTTGTACATCCAGATCATTAATAAAGGTGTTAAACACCGAAGCCAGAACAGATCCCAGTGGAACCTCACTTGAGACCACCTTCTAATCTAACATCATTCCATCAATAGTTTCTCTTTGTTTGCAATTGTTTAACCAATTATGTATCCACTTAATGGTAGCCTGCATTTCTGCAGCTTACCCATCAGAATGTTATGTGGGACTGTATAAAAAACCTTGCTGAAGTCCAGGTATATTATGTCCACCGCAATCCCCCTATCCACCAAACCAGTTATCTCATCAAAAGAAGAAAATGAAGCTGGTTTGGCATGATTTGTTCTTAATAAATCCAGGCTGGCTGCTAGTGATCACCCTTTCATCCTCCAGGTATTTGCAAATTCAATGTGGGTCAGCTGGGTAAGGATATCAGGAAGTTGGGGTCAGGTGCCAGGTCACAGACAGCTATCAAATTGCAAAGTTGTGGACAAACCAGGGTGCGAAGCCAGAGTTTAAGGTGTACAACAAACAGGGTCTGGAATGGAAACAGATAGGCAGTCTGCATTGTTGCTCAGACAGCTACTCATGATGGGTTCCTAGTTTAAATACTAGCATCAGCCAATGAATGGGCTGAGGGGCTGCCACACAGGCCCTGCTGGACAGCACTTCCTGCCAAGCCTAACTTCACAGGGTCCTCCAGTGGAAACCCAACCTAAGCTTCAAGTGGTGATGTAGAACCCTCTTGGTCATATGGTTTAGTCCTGCAGGGTTGTACACTGGAAAAAGATTCACTGTCTGTAACTATATAACTGTTACCATGCCTGACAAATCTATGACATAACGCATGGTTGTCATATTTATCCAAAGAAGGTACCATATGAAAACTGATGAAAAAGATGGTTACTCACCTTTGTAACTGTTGTTCTTTGAGATGTGTTGCTCATATCCAT
Source organism: Chelonoidis abingdonii (assembly GCF_003597395.2). Taxonomy (NCBI): domain Eukaryota; kingdom Metazoa; phylum Chordata; order Testudines; family Testudinidae; genus Chelonoidis; species Chelonoidis abingdonii. The sequence continues at coordinate 28,189,120 of NC_133772.1, read as the reverse complement.
TCCAGTTAGGTGTGCGCATGCTGTGTGCACGTTCGTCAGAAGACTTTTACCCTAGCAACACTCGCTGGGTCGGCTGGGTGCCCCCTGGAATGGCACCGCTATGGCACCGGATATATACCCCTGCCGACCCAGCCACCCCTCAATTCCTCCTTACCGGCTACTCCGACAGTGGGGAAGGAGGGTGGGTTTGGAATGGATATGAGCAACACATCTCAAAGAATAACAGTTACAAAGGTGAGTAACCGTCTTTTTTTCTTCGAGTGATTGCTCATATCCATTCCAGTTAGGTGATTCCCAAGGCTTACCTAGGCGGTGGGGTCGGAACGAGATGTGGCAGAATGCAAAACTGCTAAGCCAAAGGCTGCATTATCTCTAGATTGTTGAACCAACGCATAATGCGAAGCAAAGGTGTGGACCGAGGACCAGGTAGCTGTGCGATATATTTCCTGGATTGGTACATGAGCCAGGAAGGCAGCCGATGAAGCCTGAGCCCCAGTAGAATGTGCAGTGAGATGGCTGGAGGGAACATGGGCCAAGTCATAGCAAGTGCAGATGCATGCTGTCACCCAAGAGGATATTCTCTGGGAGGAGACAGGTAGGCCCTTCATTCGATCAGCCACTGCAACGAAGAGTTGGGGCGATTTACGAAAGGGCTTCATCCGATCAATATAAAATGCGAGCGCTCTACGGACATCTAGGGAGTGCAATTGTTGTTCTCGTCGAGATGAGTGTGGCTTCGGAAAGAAGACCGGAAGGAAGGTGTCCTGATTGGTATGGAAGGCCAATACCACTTTAGGGAGGAACGCTGGGTGAGGTCGCAATTGCACCTTGTCCTTATGAAAGACAGTATACGGTGGGTCCACCGTGAGCGCTCGAAGCTCGGAGACTAGACTGGCCGATGTAATGGCTACGAGGAAAACTGTCTTCCAGGACAGGTATAGCAGCGAGCAAGTTGCCAACGGCTCGAATGGTGGAGACATAAGTCTGTTTAAGACTAGGTTGAGGTCCCAGGTAGGGGCAGAGTGGTGTACTTGGGGGTATAGGTGTTCCAGATCCTTGAGAAATCTAGTAACTATAGGGTGTGAGAACACGGAGCTGCCACTCTCCCTTGGGTGGAAGGTAGAGATAGCCACCAAGTGCACCCTCAATGAAGATACCGCCAGGCCCTGCTGCTTAAGAGACCAGAGGTAGTCCAAGATGGTAGGGATCGCGACCTCAGTGGGAGTAACATTCTGCGTTCCACACCAGCAGGAGAAACGCTTCCACTTGACCAGATACGTTGACCGAATGGAAGGCTTCCTGCTACCCAGGAGTACTTGTTGTACCGAAGCAGAGCAACGCAACTCCGACTGGATTAGCCACGCAGCAGCCATGCCGTGAGGTGAAGGGCCTGCAGGTCTGGGTGGCGAAGACTGCCGTGGTCCTGCGTTATGAGGTCTCGGTGGAGTGGCAGGGTAATTGGGTTGGCTATCGACAGGTCTAGCAGCGTGGTGTACCAGTGTTGCCTGGGCCACGCTGGAGCGATCATGATTAGTTGCGCTCTGTCCCTGCGGAGTTTTAGCAGGACCTTGTGAACCAGTGGGAACGGTGGGAAGGCATAGAGCAGCTGGTTCTTCCACGGCATTAGGAATGCGTCTGAGATCGACCCCGGTGAAAGACCCTGGAAGGAGCAGAATATCTGGCATTTCCTGTTCGCATGGGAGGCGAACAGGTCTATGTGGGGAAATCTCCACTTCTGGAAGACCGAATGAATAACATCCGGGCATATCGACCACTCGTGGCACAGGAAGGACCTGCTCAGTTGATCTGCTGGAGTGTTCCGAACCCCTGGGAGAAAGGACGCTACCAGATCTATCGAGTGGGCTGTGCAAAAGTCCCAGAGTCGGATGGTCTCCTGACAAAAGGGGGAAGATCGGGTCCCTCCCTGTTTGTTTATGTAATACATGGACGTTGCGTTGTCTGTAAACACTGAGACACAACGACCCTGTAGATGTTGCTGGAACACCTGGCATGCCAGGCGGACTGCTTTCAGCTCTTGGACATTTATGTGAAGCACCAGTTCCTGAGATGACCAAAGGCCTTGTGTACGAAGGTGTCCGAGGTGAGCACCCCAGCCAAGAGATGACGCGTCTGTCGTCAGGGACATTGAGGGTTGGGGTGGATGAAACGGCAGCCCTACATACACCAGGGAGGGAGTCAGCCACCAGTCTAGGGAGCCTAGAATGCTCAGGGGGATGGTAACTATCGTGTCTATTGGGTCCCTGCTCAGGCGGTATACGGAGTTGAGCCAAGTTTGGAGAGGATGGAGGCGGAGTCTGGCCTATTTGGTCACGAATGTGCGTCCATGTGACCTAGGAGACCGAGACAAGTGCGAGCCGAGGTCGTCGGGAAATTCTGCAGACCTCGGATGATTGTTGCCATTGCCTGAAACCGTGGCTGTGGTAAGGAGGCCTTGGCTAGATTGGAGTCCAGGGTAGCTCCTATGAAGTCTAACCTCTGCGTGGGAACCAGAGTGGATTTCTCCATATTGATCATCAGGCCTAGACGCGTGAATAGGTCCCTGACGATGCCCACATGCTTGGTGACTTGTGTCTCGGAGGTTCCTCGGATTAGCCAATCGTCCAGATACGGAAATACGTATATCCGATGTCGGCGGAGATATACGGCGACTACGGCCATACACTTTGTAAACATCCTTGGGGCCGAAGAAAGGCCAAAGGGCAGAACCGTAAACTGGAAGTGCTGATGGTCGGCTATGAAGCGAAGGTACCTCCTGTGCGGAGGAAAGACGGTGATGTGAAAGTACGCGTCCTTCATATGGAGGGCAGCATACCAGTCTCGAGGATCCAAGGACGGGATAATGGTCCCCAGGGATATCATGCGGAACTTCAACTTTATCATAAACTTGTTGAGTCCTCGCAGGTCTAGGATAGGTCTGAGATCTCCCTTTGACTTGGGGATTAGGAAATAACAGGAGTAAAACCCCTTTCCCCTTTTGTCCTTTGGTACCTCCTCTATCGCTCCCATGGCGAGGAGCATCCACACCTCTTGCAAGAGGAATTGCTCATGAGAGGGGATCCTGAAGAGGGACGGGGTTGGAGGGTGGAATGGTGGGGTTGAAACAAATTGGAGGTGGTATCCATATTTCACCGTGCGTAGGACTCAGAGATCCGAGGTTAACTGGGACCATACTGGGAGCAAATAGGAGAGGCGGTTGGAGAAGGGAGGAGAAGGATCCTGGCCTGTAACTGGTACGCCGTCCTAGGGCAAACCTTCAAAAGTTGGACTTTGGTCCCGTTGGTGGTTTTGAGGGACCTTGGTTTTGGCCCCCCTGGGGTCCTGACTGGCATGTATGCCCACCTCGTCCACGCCCTGCCCAAGTCTTGTCTGTGTCTAGGCACAAAGTACAGGCGGTGAGGCTGGGGACGGAAAGGCCTGCGTTGAGTCACCGGCGTATGCATGCCTAGAGAACGCATTATGACTCTATTGTCCTTCAGGCTTTGCGGTCTAGGGTCAGTCTTTTCCGGAAAAAGACCTTTGCCATCAAACGGCAAGTCCTGGATGATATACTGCAGCTCCAGTGGGAGGTTGGAAACCTGCAGCCATGAGATGCGTCTCATGGCAACACCTGAGGCCAGAGTCCAGGCTGCTCAATCGGCTGCATCTAGCAAGGCCTGGAGGGAAGTTCTGGCCACCTTTTTCCCTTCCTCCAAGAAGGCAGCGAACTCTTGGCAGGAGTCTTGAGGGAGTAACTCCGTAAACCTACCCACTCCGCCCAGGTGTTGTAATTATAGCGGCTAAGCAGGGCTTGTTGATTTGCCATCCGGAGCTGTAGGGTGCCTGTCGAATATACTTTTCGGCCGAGTAGGTCCATTCGCCTAGCCTGTTTTGACTTCGGGGCTGGCGCCTGTTGGCCATGGCGCTCCCTCTCATTCACGGACTGAACGACCAGTGAGCAGGGAGGATAGACATACAAATACTCGTACCCCCTAGAGGGTACCATGTATTTACGCTCGACTCCCCTGGCCGCAGGAGGGATAGAGGCTGGGGATTGCCATATAGTGTCAGCATTGGCTTGGATGGTCCGGATAAATGGTAGAGCCACTCTGGTGGGGGTATCCAGTGACAGAATGCTCACTACTGGGTCCTCCTCCACCTGGGGGTTCATATTGAGTGGTACCCTCCTGAGGAGGTCCTGATGAGCTCTCAGGTCAATTGGAGGAGGGCCCGAGGAGGATGTTCCTGCCACCGCCTAATCCGGAGAAGAGGAAGAGGAGATGCCGGGGAACAGTGCGTCCTGTGTGGCCTCTTGCTCTTGGGCCACCTCCTGCTCCAAAGGGACCAGGGAGACTGGTGGGTGGACTGGTGCTTCCTTTGTACCAGCCGGAGGAGGATGGCTAGCTGTAGCCTCTGGCACTCGGTACTCTGATGGGGCAGAGTGAGACGGAACTACTGAAGCACCTTGGGCCTAGTGGTATGCCCAAGGTGTCCAGAAGGACCACTGATGCGGGCCTTGGTCCTGGGTCTGGGCCTCCTGAAAGACTCCGGTGGACACATCCAAATCGCGGTCCGGAGCACAATAGCTGTCCACGTGGGACGACACTGAAGTGTGTCTGGATGGCCATGGAGGAGCAGAGAAGCCCTGGGCAGAGTTTCTATCCCTAGCGGACCTTGCTTTACTCGGCACCAGAGACCGGTATCGGGAGGCATACCGGTACCAGGAACGAGATCAGGACCTGTGACCGGAGTGGTGCCGGGAGGTTGACCGAGATCTCAAGGCTCAACATCAGGAGCGGCTATGGGAGTCACGGTGCCTGGAGCGGTGCCAGGAGCCGGAACGGTGCCAAGAGTAGTGTGCCGGTGAATGGGATGCTGATCGGTGTCGCGAGTGCGACCGGTACTGAGGAGGAGAACGGTGCTGGGACTGCGAGCGGCATCGGGAGCCGGAGCGCCGTCTGGACCTAGAGCGTCTGTGGGACCGTGATCTTGAATGGTGCTGGTCTGCTGTGCCAACAGAGGGTGGTCTTATCAAGACTGGCTTGCCTATATACTGTATTACCCGCACCGGCGGTGCCAGGGGTAGAGGCAGCGTTGACTCCGTCATGGCAATCAGATCCCTCGCCATTGAGAATGTCTCCGGCGTGGAAGGGATAGTGAGCTCTACCGCCGCACGCGCCAGGGAGCTAACAGGCACTGGACTCGACGGCCCTCGTGGGACCGGAATTGACGGTGCTGACATTGTCGGTGCCGCGGCAGGAGTCGGTGCCGGGCGATCCGACTTAGACGAGCTCTCTGGCTGCGGTGCAGGCAGCACAGAAGCAGCAGGAGTCTTAGTCTTTCTTGACTTTGGGGAGAGGGAGCGGCATCGAGCTGACTGCGGTACCGGCAACGGCGGGTGCCGAGGTGCCTTGGTGGTATCGGCGCGGTCTGGTGCCGAAGAGGTGCTTCTGCCCGCCGATTGACCAGTGCTTGGTGCCGAAGGCGGAGGGGTGAGAGCCGCATCCATGAGGAGCTGTTTAAGTCTGAAGTTCTGCTCATTTTTTGTTCGTGGCTTGAAAGCCTTGCAAATGTGGCACTTAGCTGTCAGGTGCGATTCCCCGAGGCACTTCAGACAGGAGTCGTATGGATCTCCTGTCGGCATCGGCTTGCAACAGGCCGAGCATGGTTTGAAACCTGGTGAACCGGGCATGGGCCCCGGCACCGGGTGCGGGGAAGGGGTTAATCCCCAAACCTCTCTGAACTATATTACACTAACTATGCTATAAACAGATAAATTAAGTATAACTATATAAAAAGTTTACAACTATGTACACAATAATGAACAAGAGAACTGCGAGTAGCTAGGGAAGTGGAGGTCAACTAAGCTGCGCTCCGCTGTTCCAAAGACCGACACGGGCGGTAAGAGGAAACTGAGGGGTGGTTGGGTCGGCAGGGGTATATATCCGGTGCCATAGCGGTGCCACTCCAGGGGGCCTGCCGACCCACCGAGTCTGGCTAAGGTAAAAGTCTTCCGACGAACGTGCATGCGGCGCTCGCACACCTAACTGGAATGGATATGAGCAATCACTCGAAGAAGAATTCTAGTTATTAATATTCTTGTGGTTAGCATGTAAAGAGTTATGTTGGTGTGCTGGAAATATGTTATTAAAATATGTATAGACCAAGCAATCCAAGAAGAGCTGATAAGCAGGTTAGTCCTACAAAAAGAAATGTATATTGGCAAGTCTGCTGGGTTCAAGACAAAGACAATGCATAATACATTTGCATCTGTAGGAAACAAAGTGATCAAGCTAACAGGCGAAGTAGGGTTGCCAATGTCAGGCTTTTGACAAAAAGTCCGTTTACTGTGGGGGGGAGGGGGGCACAGGGTCATCAACCTGCACCAGCCCCTGCTCAGCTGAGGCCACCTTCTAACTGCAGGCAGGCAGGTTCCGAGTCAGGCTGGGGCCATGAAGAAGAGGCGGAGCAGGGCTGGGGCTTTGGGGTCCAGTTTTTAGCCAATAAAAAGTTGGCAACCCAAGCTGAAGGCAGGCAGTTTTGGGGAAATTTGGCATTGGGAATGTGCTGGGGTCACTTGGCCAATAGTAATCAAGGCTGGTGGAGACCAGATTGCTACTATGGTATAACAAGCAGGCTGCTGGAGTCAAAGATGCTGAACCAGACACTCAGTGCATGTTTGTAAGCTGGCAGAGAGCATCCAGAGAGGGAGCTACAGCAAGAGAGCACTTTAAGGCATCCAAAGTTACAGGGTAGGCAGTGCCACAACCCCTTACCATTCTGAACTGCATTTCAAAACATGATAGTTTCCATAAAGAGACTTTATCTGATCGTGGGTCAAATTTCATGTTTCAGTTATGCAGTGAATTGTGTAGGATAAAACAACTGAGGGATGCCCCCTATTACCCAGAAACAAATGGTTTGGTTGAAAGGTTCATTGGGAGACTAAAGCCTATGCTGGAAATGTATGGAAACAGGAGGGCAAGTGACTGGGATGAAATGTTACGCTACCTGTTTTTTGCCTATAGGCAAGTGTGACATGCTGTACCTCAAAGTAGCACCTTGTCATCCCCATATTCATCATTCATATATGGTTGTGATAGTCCATAAAAAGCATGCCATATAAGATACCATATGAAACATCATGATCTGCTGAAATTCATTGTTCTGTCAAAATATGTATATCACTATTTTGTATGAAATTATGAGATTCTGCTATATGGTTATTATTGAAATATGTTGTGAGTCTGGGAGTCGCCCCTGCTAGTTCTCCAGTAACAACAAAGGACACACTCAGCCAGTTGTTAAACGACCATTGACCAGCAGCAGAATTGTAAACAAAAGATCTACAACTCAATAAGAGAGAGTTGTGCAAGCACCACACAATGGGGACTGCTCAACTCTGTGACCCAGCAAGGCCAACCAAGATATGCCTAGGCCAGTACCTTTTTAGGGACATGGATTGAGGCCACGTCTACACTACGGGATAATATCGAATTAGTTAAAATCGGTTTTATAAAACTGATATTATAAATTCGATTTCATGCGGCCACACTAGGCACAGTAATTCGGCGTTGTGCGTCCATGGT
>NC_133772.1:28108966-28179664 GCF_003597395.2 Chelonoidis abingdonii | reverse complement strand
TATGTTAATATTGAATTTAGCGCTACTCCTCTCGTTGGGGAGGAGTACAGAAATCGATTTAAAGAGCACTTTATATCGATATAAAGGGCGTTGTAGTGTGGATGGGTACAGCGTTAAATCGATTTAACGCTCTTTAAATCGATTTAAACACGTAGTGTAGACCAGGCCTAAGAGTATAAAATAAGGGACAGTGGCATCATGAGACAACCTCTCTCTTTCCTCACCTACGTTGAAGGCAAGAACACTGGAAAGACAAAGACTTGAACTGAGGAGACTGGTTCCAGGCTCAGAAGGAAATTCAGCCTGTTTATTAAAAACTGTAACTTACGTGCAACATCCAGTGGGGTGAGAGAAGCTGTTTGATTCAACTCCTGCTTAGTCTAAAAGTTTAGGATTTAGAAAGTGTGTTTACTTTTTACTGTCTTTCTATTTTCTTTCTCTAATCTTCAGGTCTACCACTTATAATCACTTAAAATCTACCTTTCTGTAGTTAATAGACTGATTTTAATATTTTATCCTTACCAGTGCGTTTGTCTAAAGTGCTTGGGAAATTTGCTCAGGTTACAAAGGCTGGTACATGTCTACTCTCCTTTGACGAAGTGGCAAACCAATTAATAAGCTTGCACTGTTCAAGAGAAGTATAAGACGATATATGTCTGAGGTGCAAGTCTGGGGGCTTGGGAGATTTGCTGGTGTTTCCCTGTGCATAGTTCATAAGTGACTTGGAGAGTATTCAAGCAATTTAGCCAGGTGTGCCTCTGTATGCTGGTGGCTGAGTGATCAAAGCACCTGTAGAGGTTTGCTGCTTGTCACTGGAAAAGCACTATGAGAGACAGCCCAGGCTGGAGAGTAAAGGGGGCACAGCGTAGTTCCAGGTTGTTCCCTTGGGATCCCGTCACTGGTGGAATCCTCAAGATTCTCCCCATTTGATTTCCTGGATGGGAGAAAGGTAAGGGGGACCCTGGTTCTCATCAGAGATTCCTGAGAGGGTGGCACTGAAGCAGAGGGGGAATCAGTGACTGAATGTATACAAGTATCAGAGGGGTAGCCGTGTTAGTCTGGATCTGTAAAAGCAGCAGAGTCCTGTGGCACCCACGAAAGCTCATGCTCCAATATGTCTGTTAGTCTATAAGGTGCCACCGGACTCTTTGCTGAATGTATACAAAGGTTCAGAAAGGAGAGAAGGGATGTGATAGAAGTGTTTCAAACTAACCTCACTGATAGCCAGGCCACATAAAAGGCATGGTATGACCAGAATGCTTGTTAGTGCTCTTTTGAGGTTGACCTGGTACTAAAGAAACACAAAATGCAAAACTCGTGGGAGGGACCTTTTGAGATTGTGGAAAAAGAAAATTTGGTTGTATATAAGACACAGAAACCTCATAGCAAGGGCTGACCTACAGACAGCGCATATAAATAGACTTAATGCCTATCACAAAAGAGAAGCCACTGAAAATATGGTTTGTTCTGCTGAGACATGACACCTCATGGGTCTGATGGTAGAATGCTAGGATGACTCATCACAAAGAGTTGAGACAGCCTGAAAGGGCAGAAATTCTAGTTGTACGAAGTTATTTTTTCCAGCATGTCATGAATCACTTATAAGATGATTCATAAGAGCAACACTCCAGGACCCCGATATGAACATACCGAACCCCTGGAAAAATGCAGAAGCAAATTCATAAATAAATACAGAATATACTAGATATGGGGATAAATAGAGTATGACAGTTCCTGGACTTCACCTTTTGTGTTGGTTCCTAAGAAGGTAAGACTGTAGGGTTTTGTACTGACTACAGAAAACTTCATGCTGTCACAGATCCTGATGCATATCCTATGCCCAGAACTGATGACTTTGTTAGATACTTTGTGTTATGCAAAATATCTGCGCATGACAGACCTGGTTAACAGGTAGTGACAGATTCCATGGGATAATGAAGCACAGAAAATATCTGCTTTTATTCTAATATTGGATTTTATGAGTTCAAAATGTTATCTTTTGGACTGATTAATGCAGGAACCACTTTTCAGAGGCTCATCAAGCAACTGTTATACAGATTACAAGAACTGCTCAAGTTTATATTGATGATAAAGCAATATTTAGCAACAAGAGACATTTGGAGACTGTATTGTCAAAACTCAGAGATGCAGGCCTTACTGTAAAGGTATCTAAATATAAAATAGGCGGAGCCAAGGTTCCTTATTTGAGACATTGGGTAGAGAGTGGGGAAATCTCTTCTAATCCCTAGAAAGTGGAAGCTATTGTTAATTGGCCTACACCCTAGACCAAAAGCAGGTTCAGTCTTTCACAGGCAGGAATCAGAAACAGAGAGGAAAACAAGTCCAATGTTGCCTGGTACGCCAGTGGTGTGGAAACATTTGTGCCAATGTGATTGGTACAAGACTCAATGGTGGTCCCATGGACAGTGCCAGAGCCGATAGTACAGTGCCAAACTGATGATGCCTTGGTACTGGAGAGCAGGTAGGTGGCCCTGCTCCATCTCGCATACCCAAAGGATCATGGTGCCAGTCTGCACTCATCCTGGAAGAGGAAGATAACTCTACTCAAGGTCTGGAGGCGCTGCATTCCATTTTGAAAGATCTTTTTCTCAGAGGACCCAAGGAAGGAAAGCAATTTCTTCCTCCTGGGTGAGCCATCAGACTCTGGCCAAGCAACATCAGGTCACTCTGGCTCTGAAGTTCTCTGAGCCAGATGGACATTCTGTGGAGGTCCCTGATGCCAATGCAGACCTCATGGCCTGTTCCATAAGGTGCTGTTTGAATCTCAAGTACCTTGACACCAGTGTTCTTTTCTTAAAAGACCTGCAGATTGAGCACTTTTCTTTAACATGCCCTTCTCCTAAGCACAACAGCCACCATGTACGGGGATTGCTATTGGGAACAGCCACCCCACACTAAGGATAGAGTTTAAACCCTGGGGACAGTATCCCACCAGGATCACTAATTAACCTAACTAACCACTCCTGACTTATACGAACAGTACTAACTATGAACAATTTGCAACAAAATCTCTGAAGACTGAGGTAAGAAACAGTGTGAGGAAGTTATCTTCAGATAAGCTCCGACTCTAGCTGTGGGTGGTGAGAATGAAGGGGGCAGGGGGCAGCACAGCCCTTAAATAGCTCAGGGTGGAGGCTAGAGGCACAGAGAAAGAGGGCCACCCCTACCTTTACCATTAGGCAAAGTTCGCCAGCTTCAGTGCACAGGACGTGCACACACTTGAATCGAATACACTTCTGCAACCACTTGAAGAGTAAGTCACCTGGTTTGTACACTTTTAACAACATTACTTACAGCAGCTTCACAACTTAATTATTTTTACCATTTTCACTTTCTTTTACAGGTATGTTGGTGTTTTTTGTACTTCAGCTCAATGCCATGAGAAGATGAGATGTTATTGGTAAACAATTTGAATAAAAGAGTCAATCCGAGTAGAGAGATTTACATATTCACCCTATGGGCATTGAGAAATAACTGTACAAGAAATATGAACATAAGAGTGGACATACTTGGTCAGACCAAAGGACCACCTAGCCCAGTATTCTGTCTTCCGACAGTGGCCAATACCAGGTGCCCCAGAAGGAATGAACAGAACAGGTAATCATCAAGTGATCCATCCTCTGTCGCCCATTCCCAGCTTCTGGCAAACAGAGGCTAGGGACAATATCCCTGTCCATTCTGGCTAATAGCCATTGATAAACCTATCCTCTGTGAACTTATCTAGTTATTTTTTAAACCCTGTTATAATCTTGGCCTTCACAACATCCTCTGCCAAAGAGTTCCACAGACTGACTGTGAATTGAGTGAAAAAAAATCCTTGCTTTTGTTTGTTTTAAACCTGCTGCCTATTAATTTCATTTGGTGACCCCCAGTTCTTGTGTTATGAGAAGGAGTAAATAACACTTCTTTATTTGCTTTCTCCACACCAGTCATGATTTTATAGGCTTTTATCATATCGCCCCTTAGTCGTCTCTTTTCCAAGCTGAAAAGTCCCAGTCTTATTAATCATGTGGAAGCTGTTCCATACCCCTAATCATTTTTGTTGCCCTTTTCTGAACCTTTTCCAATTCCAACGTATCTTTTTTGAGATGGAGCAACCATGTCTGCACACAGTATTCAAGACATGGGCATACCATGGATTTATATGGAGGCAATATGATATTTTCTATCTTACTATCTATCTCTTTCTTAATGATTCCAAACATTCTGTTTGCTTTTTTGACTGCTGCTGCACATTGAGAGGATGTTTTCAGAAAACTAACCACAACTCCAAGATCTCTTTCTTGAGTGGCAGCAGCTAATTTAGACCCCATCATTTTATATGTATACAGTAACTCCTCACTTAACATTGTAGTTATGTTCCTGAAAAATGCTACTTTAAGTGAAACAATGTTAAGCGAATCCAATTTCACCATAAGAATTAATGTAAATAGGGGGTGTTATGTTCCAGGGAACTTTTTTTCACCAGACACAAGACATTATTTACATATATAGTATAAGTTTTAAACAAACAGTGTAATACTGTACACAGCAATAATGATTGTCAAGCTTGGTCAGAAGGTGGAAGAGGGTGGGATATTTCCCAGGGAATGCCTTGCTGCTAAATGATCAACTAGCACTCGGTTGAGCCCTCAAGGGTTAACACATTGTTGTTAATATAGCCTCACATGCTACAAGGCAGCATATACTGAGGCAGGAGGGTGGAAACATAACAGACACACTACAGTGGCTGCAAACACTTCCCTGCAAAAACTGAAAGTGATGATGAACCCACACTATCCCACTGGAGCGCACCATTCCCTCCTCTGGACGATGCATGCACAGCTGCACAGGCACCAATTTTCCAAAGAGAGAGAAAGAGAGAGAGTGTCAGAGACGCGCATTGCCCCTTTAAGTACGCAGATCCCACTTTAAGTGTGTTGCCCTTTTAAGTAGCTCAACAAGTTCAGACACAGCAGCAGCTTCCAGCAAGCTCCCTCCGTCCTGAGCCCTGTCGTGTCCCCCCAACTCTGTAGAGATGTGGTACAGGAGCAGAGGGGAGGGGGACACCCTGACATCAGCAACCCTCTTCTCCCCACCTCCCGCACAGCAAGCAGGGGGCTCCCAGGAGCAGCTCCAAGGCAGAGGGCAGGAGCAGCACAGCAGTAGGAGGAGGGACACCTGAACTGCCCAGCAATTGATAGCTTGCTGGGTGCCTGCCCAGACTCACACCTACTTACAGGGAACTTAGGGGAGCTGATAGGGGGGCGGCCGGACCACCCTGGTTCCAAACCCCCATGAGGACAGGCTGCTCTTCCAGGGAATCCTGCAAGCAGTGGACAAAGCAGGAGGCCAAGATGTTAGAAGGGAGCATTGCACAACTTTAAACAAGCATGTTCTCTAATAGATCAGTGATGTAACAACAAAACAACATTAACTGGGATGACGTTAAGTGAGGAGTTACTGTAGTTGGGATTATGTTATCCAATGTGCATTACTTTGCATTTATCAACATTGAATTTCATCTGCCATTTTATTGTCCAGTCACTCAGTTCTGAGAGATCCTTTTGTAGTTCTTCACAGTCTGCCTGGGACTTAACTATCTTGAGCATCATAGAATCATAGAAGATTAGGGTTGGAAGAGACCTCAGAAGGTCATCTAGTCCAAACCCCTGCTCAAAGCAAGACCAACCCCAACTAAATCATCCCAGCCAGGGCTTTGTCAAGCCGGGCCTTAAAAACCTCTAAGGATGCAGATTCCACCACCTCCCTAGATAACCCATTATAGTGCTTCACCACCCTCCTAGTGAAATAATTTATTCTAATATCCAACCTAGACCTCCCCCATTACAACTTGTTCCTTGTTTTGTCATCTGCCATCACTGAGAACAGCCAAGCTCCATAAGTTTTGTATCATCAAGAGTAGTTTTGTATCATCTGCAAATTTTGCCACCTCACTGTTTACCCCTTTTTCCAGATCATTTATGAATATATTAAATAGGACTGGGCCCAGTACAGACCCCTTGGTGACATATACCCAGTCAATATGGGGATAGTTGAAATCCCCCATTATTATTGAGTTTTTTATTTTATAGCTCTCTAATCTCCCTGAGCATTTCACAGTTCACTATCACCATCCTGGTCAGGTGTTGGTAATATATCCCTACTGCTATATTCTTATTATTAGAGCAAGGAATTACTATCCATAGAGATTCTATGGTACAGTTTGTAGCCTTGCTACAAACACAGACTCAAATCTGAACCACATCCCCACAAGATGCAGACTTAACTGAAAGAGCTTAAGAAGCCTGCTCCTGTCTCTAGCAACTCAGATACCCAGTTCCAATGGGATCCAAATCCCAAATAAATCCATTTTAAACTCTGGTATATTAAGCTTATACACGTAGACTCCTCACTTAAAGTCGTTCCTGTTTAATGTCGTTTGGTTGCTGATTCAATATAGGAGCATACTCATTTTATAGTTGTACATGCTGCACTCTTACGTTGTTTGCGGGCTGCCTGCTTTTTTCCACAGTTGGCAGCCTCCCTACACCCCTCCCCCAGTGCCTCCCACCTGTCCAGCAGACCCTGCGGATCAGTGCCTTCCTCCTCCTCCCCCACCTCCTACCCATGGCAATCAGCTGGCTTGTGGCATTTTGGAGGCAGAAGGGAGCGGGGAGGAGCGAGGACTGCAAAGCCTCCCTCTAGAAAATATTAAAGAAAGGTGATACAAAGAGTTTGATGTGTCAGTCGTTGGTCATCGGGGGAAACATACAGAGCATGGGGGGACGCTGGCAATTGGTTACGGTTCAGCATATAGTACATACAGCCTGTAATGTCCCCAATGCGGGGTGTACGGTGGTTGGGGTCAAGATATAGTGGGGGGGCAGTGAGGGTACATCGCTCATAGAGTGGGCTACACACAGTCATGGGTATGAGTAAGCGGGCCGGGTAATGGGGACAGTTTCAACAAGTCTGCCTAGTACAAAAGTCAGGCATACTGGCCTGTAATTGCTGGGATCACCTCTGGAGCCCTGTTTAAAAATTGGCCTCACGTTAGCTATCCTCCAGTCATTTGGTACAAAACCTGGTTTAAATGATAGGTTAGAGACTACAGCAGTAGTTCTGCACTTTTCTTTTTGAGTTCTTTCAGAACTCTTGGGTGAATACCATCTGGTCCTGGTTATTTATTACTGTTTAGCTTACCAATTTGTTCAAAAACCTCCTCTAATGACTCCTCAATCTGGGACAGTTACTCAGATTTGTCACCTAAAAAGAATGGCTCAGGTTTGGGAATCTCCCTCACATCCTCAGCCGTGAAGACCTATGCAAAAAATTCATTTAGTTTCTCCGCAATGGTCTCATTGCCCTTGAGTGCTGCTTTAGCATCTTGATCATCCAGTGGCCCCACTGGTTGTTCAGCAGGATTCCTGTTTCTGACGTACTAACAAAATTTTTTGCTATTGCTTTTTGAGTCTTTGGCTAGTTGGTCTTCAAATTCTTTTTTGGCCTTCCTAATTATATTTTCACACTTCAGTTGACAGACTTTATACTCCTTTCTATTTTCCTCACTAGGATTTAACTTCACTGTTTAAAGGATGCCTTTTTGCCTCTCACTGCTTCTTTTACTTTGTTGTTTAGCCATGGTGGCACTTTTTTGGTTCTCTTACTATGTTTTTTAATTTGGGGTATGCATTTAAGTTGAGCCTCAATTATGGTGTCCTGAAAAAGTTTCCATGCAGCTTGCAGAAATTTCACTTTCTGCGCTGTACTTTTTAATTTCTGTTTAACTAATGTCCTCATTTTTGTGTAGTCCCCCTTTCTGAAATTTAATACTACAGTGTTGGGCTGCTGTGGAGTTTTCCCAACCAATGGGATGTTAAACTTAATTATATTATGGTCACCAAGTGGTCCACCTATATTTACCTCTTGGACCAGATCCTGCGCTCCACTTAGAAATAAATCAAGAATTGCCTCTCCTCTGGTGGGTTCCGGGACTAGATGCTCCAAGAAGCAGTAAGTTAAGTTGTCAAGAAACTTTATTTCTTTATCCTATCCTGAGGTGACATGTACTCAGTCAATACTGGGATAACTGAAATCCTCTACTAATACTGAGTATTTTATTTTAAAAGCTTCTTTAATCTCCCTGAGCATTTCACAGTCACTATCACCATCCTGGTCAGGTGGTCGGTAATATATTCCTACTATATTCGTATTATCAGAGCATGGAATTTCTATCCATAGAGATTCTACAGTACAGTTTGGTTCATTTAAGATTTTTACTTCATTTGATTCTATGCTTTCTTTCACATATAGTGTTACTCCCCCACCAGCACGACCTGTTCTGTCTTTGCGAAATATTTTGTACTCTGGTATTACTGTGTCCCATTGATTATCCTCATTCCACCAAGTTTCTGTGATGCCTATTATATCAATATCCTCATTTAATATGAAGCACTCTTGTTCACCCATCTTATTATTTAGACCTCTAGCATTTGTATATAAGCACTTTAAAAACTTGGCACTTTTTAGCTGTCTGCCATTACATGACGTAATTAAATGGGACTCTTTTTTATTGGACTGTTTCTCATCAGATCCTACATGTATTTTATCATCTTCCATCCTCTCCTCCTTACTAGGACATAGAGAATCTCCATTAATCGATCCTCCCCTAAGGGATGTCTCTGTCTCAACCACGTTCTCCTCTGCATCTCTTTCCCTTAGTCCTTAGTTTAAAAAACTGCTCTATGATCTTTTTAATTTTAAGTGCCAGCAATCTGGTTCCAGTTTGGTTTAGGTGGAGCCCATCTTCCGGCATAGGCTCCCCCTTTCCCAAAAGTTTCCCCAGTTCCTAATAAATCAAAACCCCTCCTTCCTACAACATGGTCTCATCCATGCATTGAGACCCTGCAGTTCTGCCTGTCTACCTGGCACTGCGTGTGGAACTGGAAGCATTTCAGAGGATGCAAGCATGGAGGTCTTGGACTTCAATCTCTTACCTAGCAGCCTAAATTTGGCCTCCACGACCTCTTTCCTATCCTTCCCTGTCACTGGTACCTACATGTACCACAAACACCAGCTCCTCCCCAGCATTACACATAAGTCTATCTAGATGTCTCGAGAGATCTGCAACCTTCGCACCAGGCAGGCAAGTCACTATGCAGTTCTCCCAAACATCGCATACCCAGCTATCTATGTTTCTAATGATCAAATCGCCTATTACTAATACCTGTGTCTTCCTAATAACTGCAGTTCCCGCCCCTGGAGAGATATCCTCAGTGTGAGAGGATACCACAACATCATCTGGAAGGAGAGTCCCAAGAATACGATCATTTCCCTCTGCTCCAGTTGGATGTTCTCCTTCCCTGAGACTTTCATCCTCCTCAACAGCACAGAGGCTGTCAGACCGGGAGTGGGACCATTCTACTGTGTCCTGGAAAGTCTCATCTATGTACCTCTCTGTCTCCCTTAGCCCTGCCCCCTGGTTAAGGGTTGATGGGTGCTAAAGGGCTTAGGGATCAAAGCCTCATTAAGACGCTTTCAGCCTTGCCTAGGAGGCTGCAAGGCTCAGCATACAGTCCCCCAAACAAACAGACCACACGGTATATTTCAGTCAAGAAGCAAGCACACCACAAACAAAAACACACACATTAGAGACAACAAACTTACCCCAAGGGTCACATAATCGCTCCTCCTTCACCTCGAGAACTCCCTCACAAAACTCCTCTGTTAGCTGCTCCTGTTCACTAGCCAATTATGCAGATACATTCATTCTGGCTAAAACTGGGCTGACAGCTGGAGTTACAGTGTTTCACATGCTTTATAGTTAAGAAATAACTGTGCAGTGATTATGCAAATAAGACATAATCATTCAGGGAAATACATCATTTGGAAAAACCTGTACACTTACACATCAGTAACTATATAGCATTTTGACTGGTTGAGAAAACTATGTCAGTATAATGGCTGGTCCACTTAACAGAAATGAAATATTTCCTCATAGGCAATGTTCCCTCTAATTTTTTCCATCCATGTGCAGAATTAATTTTGTTATGAGTAGCACCAATATGGGGTAATGTGCGGATGTGCGCCACGAATAAAAACAAATAAACTCTGGAAATTTCCACCACATGCATCTGACAAAGTGTTTATTCACCCACGAAAGCTCATGCTCCAATATGTCTGTTAGTCTATAAGGTGCCATAGGACTCTTTGTCGCTTTTTAAATAAACTAGATATATCACAGCAAAATGTGGCATACTGAAAACAACTATATAAATAAAACAAAGTCATGGACATTAAGTGAAAGTATAAAAAATATGCACCAGAGGCCCAATATAATAACGTACTCCACTGGACCACTAAATCTTCAGGGAAAGTTGCTCTCAAAAAATAAGCCTCTGCCAATACACTAGCATGTTATGGACTTTTGCAGGTCACAAAACTATCCCTCTTGCATTCATATTACCTACACACATAGCTCACTCATCTTTAAGATGCTAAACAAATCTATGAGTCAACTAGAAATAGTCATGCTCTCATCATAAATATTAATACAATATTTTCTGATACCGGAAAGGAGAGTAAAAGGCATTCACTTAGACTTACACAATTTCTTTGGGATGTCAGTACTCTGAAGAGCCAGAACTATATCAAATAGCAAAGATCTGGCTTCCAAAGATCTGGTTTCCAATACCTCTCCACACACAAATTCTAAAACTTAATGGAAATCACTTGTCTGGACAAGTGATTTCCATTAAAGTTTTGGAATTTGTCTGGGGAGAGCAGTCTCTGCCCTGCCACCACAGCCACCGCTGGGGCTGGGAAGGAGGGGAGTCTCTCTCCTGCCGCAGTAGCCCAAGCTGGGGCTGGGAAAAAGGGCCATCTCTCTGGGGCAGCCACAGCCCCCGAGCTGGGGAGAGGAGTATCTCTCTCCGGCCACCACAACCCTGCATGCTCCAAACTCCTCCGACCTCACCCCACTGCCCCCTCACCTATCCCTCTATTCCCCGCAAGGCCATCACCTCACCTGAGCGGCTCCACTAATTAGGTGCGCACCCCTTGATGCCCTCTTGTGCAGCCACTCAGTGTGTTCTCACCTTAGAGGTAACACAGCTCACAGGACCCTTGACCCCCTATATTGTAGCTGGATTTTAAAAGGATTAGATAATTTTATAAACAATAACATATAGTGATGTGCCAATTAGAGCTAATCATCCTAGCACTTGCTTTCACAGGTGTCAGGGAGGAATCTCCCACCAGTGTCCAGCCTGGTTCAAATATCCACATACTTTATGAAAATTCCTTAATTCTCCATGTCTCATTATCAAGCACTGTAAGTGACAAATATAGCTGAAGTACAGAAGTCTCCCTACAGATTCTTGAAAGTGTTACAGAAATAATTGTCTTAGCATACAGCTGTGGGAACACCTAAAGCAGGGGCGGCTCCAGGCACCAGCACGCCAAGCGCATGCCTGGGGTGGCAAGCCATGGGGGGCGCTCTTCCGGTCGCTGCGAGGGTGGCAGGCAGGTTGCCTTCAGCGGCATGCCTGCAGAGGGTCCACTGGTCCCACGGCTTCGGTGGACCTCCCCGCAGGCGTGCCACCATATCCGCAGGAATGGGGACCTCCCGCAGCCTGCCTTCTGTGCTTGGGGCGGCAAAATACCTACAGCCACCCCTGACCTAAAGTGGAAGATGGTTCACCTTCATCTTTATGGCCAGGAATGACAGACTGCTTCTCTAAAACTCAAGTATCATTTTCACTGGAATATACACCTACCTCTCCCAGAACAAACTCCAAGTCGCTGAACTGCCTGTTTTCCCACAGTCTTCCATAATCTTCATGTAAAGTGCATTTTGGGTAACAAGAAAACTGAAATAAAAAAGATTTTAAACCTGTAATGGTTTATATCAGTTTATCATTGGGGCACGCCAATAGCACCATGGCCAAAGTTGCCACTGGATTTCCATGTTGACGATATCTTAACTACAGCTACAAAAACTAACTACAGAATGTCCTGATCAATCATACACACCAATTTACCCTCCTGCATGGTAGTGACTTTGTGAAGGAGGGAGTGGGTGGGGATCTGTTGTAGGAGGCAGGAATTATATGCCCCCAAAACCCACAGGTTTCAAAATTTCAGTGCCAGGAGTATCTCCTGTTTTCAGAACCTCTTTGCAGGGAACATAGACAGTGTCAGTGCCAGTAATCACTGCTAGTAACCACTTTGGTGCAGAACACTTCTGGAAATGTCTTGATTTTAAAAATCCCAAGAATGAGGGTTTTTTATAGTAACAAGATGCCGCTCTGCCAACTTGTGCATGTAGACTCCTAGATATACAACATACACATGCTTTTTCTGCCAGGAGGGACCACAATATATCACATACATATTCACGCAGAAGAGAGTAACAGTGAGGGAACTAGCTACCTTCTGGGGCTTGCTGGCATGACGGGTAATACCAGGGAACACCAGAAGACAACAGGGAAGCTGGGAGAGCCACACTGCAGAATGGGGAGGCTTCTCTATAGCCCCCTGCAGTTGTGGTGCTGCCTGCCTGCCTTCCTCCATGCTCCCTGTTGTGGCTTTAATTTTAACCCTACCATATAGATGGCTGTGCGGGGTCTAGGAGCATGCCTTGTGCAGTTGGCATGTAGGAATTCCATGGGGATGGAGCATGCTCAGCAGCTGGGCCGAAGCATGCATAATGCACTCGGATGATCAGTGGGGTCAGACTATGCTTAATATAGGTGGAATGGTTTGGAGATTTTAGCAACAAACCTCTAACAAAGCTGAGCATGTGGAAATAATAATCTTTAGAGGCTTATAACCCAGCCAAACCATCCCCCTGCCAAATTTCAAGTGCCTGTTCCAAAGCATGGATGTGCTAGAGATCCTAAGAGAAACGGTTATAAAAATGTTTAACATTGAAAAAGTGTTTGAACTGCTTTTGCTGAAACTTTTTAAAAAAATCAGCTTGAGGCAGAGACTAGGCATAGAAAACTTCAGCCTGAACAGTTAAAGTTTAGGAACAATCAAGCAAGGGAAAACAAGGGCTTATAATGGAAAATAGTAGGCAACCTTAACTGTAGGCATTGCTGCCTGCTCCATAACCCCACGAATCAGGTTAACAAATTACCTGGAATCTGTACATTTCTCCGCTTCTAATGTTATTGTCCACTGTCCCACCAAAGATGTACATGGCGTCTGAGATGACAGCTGCAGCATGGAAGAGTCTCCCACTTGGCAGCTGGGAAAATAAGCACAAAAAAGCTGAGGACTATTTAAGAGGTACCTTTTCAAACATGAATTTGTCTGGGAAAAAGCAAAAATGAGAAAGGAAAAACAATATAATGTAAATTAATTAGCAACAAGTGGCAGGCCCATCTGACAGATTCTAGGATTGTCTTGTTACTCTACAGCCTCCCTTTCTGCCACTTTTAATGACACACCTTTTGATAAACTTTTAAAATTATTAGTATTCTACATATGCAGGGATGTATGTATTCTGTAGGTAAGAATGTTCTGCAGAACACTCCTGTTGCCAAAGAACTGAGCCTCAGAGTTAAGCTTCATTTTAAAAAACAAAGTACATTTCTATCCCTTATAGATACAGAAAACTCTTCCAAATGTGAACAAAATATGAACTGTTTATTCTGCAAACTGACAGCTTGAAATAAAGGTGTAAAACAGTGGCTCTCAAACTTTTTTACTGGTGACCCCTTTCACATAGCAAGTCTCTGAGACCCCCCCCCTTATAAATTAAAAACACTTTTTTATATATTTAACACCATTATCAATGCTGGAGGCAAAGCGAGGTTTAGGATGGAGGTTGACAGCTCACAACCCCCCATGTAATAACCCTGCAACCCCCTGAGGGATCCTGACCCCCAGTTTGAGAATCCCTGGTGTAAACTGACCCGTTTATGTCAGTGGGTGTTAACTATGAACCCTAACTGTGACAATTTAAATGCAAACACTAACTCTCTCAAGCTGGTCATTGTAGCAGAATCATTCCACTAATGTGCCTGATCAAGTGATGCTGGATGCAAAGATGGAAACTGTAAATAGGAGACAGTGGAGCAGCTGGCTGCTGTGAAGGCGACTGATGGGAGAAGAAGCCCATCTTCCCCCTTCTCCAAAATGTCCAAGAGAATGACTGTGTCCAAGAGAATGTATCTATGCTTCACTGACTGTTGGTCAAATCACATCCTATAGTTCCTGGGTTTCAACAACATCCTGCTGCCCCTCAAACTTCTGTAATTCATAGGCTCTACGGACAGAAGGGATCACTATGGTCATCTAGTGAGCCTGATCTTCTGTATAACAAAGGCTACAGAATTACATCCAGAGATTCCTGCATTAAGCCCAGAACTTCTGGTTGAGCAACTATGTAGCACTGTGAAACAGATATCTGATTTAAAACTTTGAGTGATGGAGAACTTACCACATCCCTCCGTAATTTGTTCCAATGGTTAATTCCCCTCACTTTTAAACATTTGCTTCTTGTTTCCAGTTTGAATTAATCTAACTTCAGCTTCTAGACACCAGATCTTGTTATGTCTGTTAGATTAAAAAGCCCTCTGCCATCAGAAATCTTCTCGTCATGTAGAGTCTGACAGACTGTGATCAAGTCACCTCTTAGCCTTCTCTTTGATAAACTTAATAGATTGAATTTCTTAAGTCTCTCACTGTAGGAAAGTTTTCCAGACCTCAAATTATATTTGTAGCTCTTTTCTCACCGCTTTCCAATTTCTCAACTTCCTTTTTGAAATGCAGACACCAGAACTGGATACCAGTAATGGCATCATTAATGCTGAGTAAATGAATAACAAACATAGTTCTACCTCCTCACTCGCACTTGATATTCCCCTACACATACATCAAAGAACTGAATGAGACCTTTTGCCACAGTACTGTACTGAGAAGTCATGTTCAGCTGGTTATTCACCATGATCCTAAAATCCTTTTAAGTGTAATTGCTTTTGAAGATATTGTCTCTCATCCTATAATCGTGACTTACATTCTGTCTTCCTAGACATACAATCTTGCATTTGAATGAATTAAAAAAGTATGTTGATTGTTTATTGCCTGCTTACCAAGTGTTCCAGAGCACTCTGTATATATGACCTATCCTCAACATTATTTATCACTCCACTAAACACCGTTTTCTGCAAACTCTACAAGCAGTAATTTTAAATTTTCTTCCAGATCACTGATGAAGATCTATGAAACATACTGATAAAGATAATTGAATAACACTGGTCTAAGACAAATTCTTGTTGGATCCTACTTGAAACACCCTCAATGAACAGATGAGGAGGATTCTCCATTAACAATTTTGAGAACTATCTACAAATCAGTTTTTAATCCATTTAACATCTGTTATATTAATTTTACATGGTACTCTTATTTTTCAATCAGTATGTCATGTGGAATTAAGTCAAACATTGTACAGAAGTCCACACACTTACCTGTATATGTTATCAAAACATAACAAGCTTGTTTGACAAGACCCATTTTTCAGGAAACCCTGTTGATTGACACTATTTAGGTTTCCATCCTTTACTGACTGACTCCTGTGTCAGCTGTTTCATTATGTTGTCTGGGAGCAAAGTCAGGCTAACTAGCATATAGTTACCCAGGTCTTTGCATTCACTCTTTTCAAATATAGGCACATTAGCTCCCCTTCCTCCCTCTCAGTTCTAGAACTTCCCCAGTAACGCAAGATTTATTGCTCAAAGTAAAGACTGATGCAGTAGCAATCTCACATAGAAGTTGTTTTCTCTTAATTCTCTAGTTTAATTCCTTCCTGCATTGCCAGGTAACAAGGCTAATACCTTGAAGACTCAATAGCTTTGTGTTCATTAGGGGCCAATGCCCAGATCCTCAGCCAATTTACACCAGTTAAGAATGGGACCTCTTTCAAAAACTGGGCCTACAAATTTACCTTAATTGTGAGCTCAATTGAGAGAACTGAATGAAAGTTCATAAAATGTTACAGTAGCCTATAAGAACAAATGATAATGGGAAAAGATGCAAAAGACAGACAGTAAGACAGAATTAGTCCAAACAGAAAGGCCTCCTGATATAATTCAAGGACTGAGTTAAGAACATGCCTGGTAAACAAGAGATGTTTGGAACCAAAAATCAATGGACCAAAATCAGTGTGTTGGAAATTAGGCCTAAATGATAAACAAAATAATAAGGGTATGGGCTATTCCACTCATCACTCCCTTTTGGGGTCCTTAAAAGAGAAGACTTTTGGGAGGAAAGGGGGGCTATCTAACAACAACTGCTGATTGAGAAATGGGAGGATAGGAAAGGTGTGAGTGTCATCATCATGGCTGTCACCCCCACTATCGCCTGGGACCACTGTGACACTGTTGGGCCTTCATCATCCTACTTCTGAGAGATGTCCTGACCAGGCCGGGCCAGAAAGAGGGAAGCAGATGACATCACCACCTCCACCAGCTCCACCTAAATCCCTAACGCCATTTGGGATGTGCGACCTTTTCAACATCACCTCTTGTGTGTCCTTTTCTTTCCCCACCTTATTTCTTCTCTTTCCTATCCTTGTCCTTTTGCCTTCTGTCTAATGAGAGGCTGTATACTCTGCAGCACTGCTGTAAGCCTGTGACCAGAAAGAAGCAGATAAAAGCAATGCCCTAAACAGCCTGATGCTGGTACAAGTTGCCAGGTCTTGGAGTGTCCGATCAGACTGTGTGCTGGACCTCTGTTTCTCCAGCACTGGGGTTGTAAATGTGAGTCAACCCGAGACAGAAGCTGCATTTTCTATCTTTCTTGTTCTTTTCTCTCCCCTTTTGTGTGTGTTTGTCTTGTTTTGTCTTCAAGGAAAATGGAATCAGACTTTAAAAACAATACCTCTAGCCCATCTCAATTAACTTTCCTCTTTCCCCCCCAAAAGAATAGTTATTGTCATCTTTAATATCTCTAAAACTCTGTAAAACAGAGGGTTTGTCCTTCTAAAGACTCTGGAGCTAAAGCGAAAGGGAATAAGGGATACTGATAAAATAAAAGCCTTGCTGACATAGCCCTGTTTATTACAGAATTAAGATAAACTTCACTGAATTAGGTTTAATATCTTTGGGGTACATCGGATTAAAAATGCAATTGTGCTATGTGTTACTGAGGGATTGTATGTAATGCCTCTAAGGGGAGACAGATGCTAATGTAACTCTTCTGGTGATCAACTCTTTGAAGCTACCCTCAGGAGAGGTTTGCATATATTAGCTCAAACTGAATTCTCCTGGGACAAAGGAAGGAATGTGAATTAATAGCCTGATATTAAAGAGGCTCAGAGCATTCTTTCTGATCTTGGAAATGGGCAGGACCTCTGGTCCACACAAAGCCCCAATCCTTAAGGAATGCTTGGAAGGAGTGTTAAGAGAATGTAATGTAAATAGGGTAAACAGTAAACAATAATAATCTTGCTTCTGGCCTTGCTTTTAATTTAAACAGGCTGAATAAGCAAGCAAAAAAACGTAAATAAAGGCACAAGGCTGCACCACCACAACGACCACCATCCCCTCTCCCCCGCAAGCCCCTGCAAGCTAAAAGCCTTGCCTTTCACTAACAAGAGACGATAAGGGGACCAAATCAAATAAGGGGTTGCTATGGTAACCAAGCAGTTGGAAGGTGTAAGAAAAAGACACAAAGTCTGCAAAAAAGTAACCATGGTGACAAGTAACCCCACTCCTTACCTCTCCCATCAGGAACAAAAGAGGTGGTCTTAACCCCAAACCCAAGACCCCCAAAAGCAAAACATGACCATATATTGGAAGGGGAACTACAAGTATAATTACGTTTGCCAAAAAGAGGGAGGGAGTGCATTGGCGTGCGGAGCTAGAGGTTAGGAGAAGATGTGGGTTCTAATGGCATATAAAACAGTAGTTGGGGGATGGGAAAAAACCCTCTATCAGTGTATAGAAATAGCCCAACTGGCGTAAAAGGCTTCATAATATGCTTGCTTGTTTAGCCCCAATAAACCCATCAAATTGCCTGCAAACTGGACTCTGAACTGTTATTTTCCAGCAAACTATGTCTGAAAATTAAAAAAAAAAAAAAAAAGAAAGCTGAACCCCAGCCAAAAAGGAATTGTTCTACTGAAGCCCCATGGACTGATGCTAGATCTGAGCTGAGGCTATTATGAACTTGTGATCACAAAAGGGATTTCTTTGCTTTGGCAATCACTCTGTTATTAGGCTCTGAAAAGAAGGCCAGAGAAGCTTGCTCAGGCAGCGTCTTTTGCTGTGTATTCAGGGCAGACCCAGTGAAGGTAGGGAACTGTTCAGCTTGGAAATACCCCTCAGAAACAGTGCACTCTCTCTTTAAGAAAGGCACTCAGCCACTCACACCTCAGACCACAGCATCTCGAAGTCCTTGTGAGCCAGGCTGTCCCCTCTGTCCTGCTCTATGGAGATAGAGTATGGTGGGAGGGGGGACACCCTGACATCAGCACCCTCCTCCCCCGCGCTTTGCACAGACATCAGGAGGGTCCCAGGAGTAGCTGCAGGACAGAGCAACATGGTGGGAGGGGCACCTGAACACATACTGCTGGCTGTGCATGCTCTGCTAATCTTGAACCTCTCCTGCACCGCCACCCAAGCACACAGCTTATAGGGAACACGTGCTGGGGCACCTAACTCCCAGAACATCCACAAACAGATCTTTGTTCTCCTGCTGCTACCACCCACCCTTAGAACAGGAAATGATGCACTACACTGGGAACTGGAAATCATCTGTTCTATATTCACTTCTTCTATTAACTGATGTTAATAACTTTGTGCCCTTCACAACCCTTTGTATTGAAAAAGGCTTCATAGTTTACACAAGCTGGGAATAGAACTCTGCTCTCCACTCTCCACCATTTAGCCACCCCTCTAAGAAAGACTCTGCCAGATCCTACCATGAAAATTGAGCTCAGACACTACAGTGATAAGCAGCAGTGTAACCAGGTGCCAGCTCTGGCCAAAATTGCAGGCATTAGCTAAGAATTGACAGATTCATAACTGGAGACCAGACCTGCTCACCTGTATGCTAGTTTTGCTCAAAACAGGTGTTAGTCTTATAAGAATGTGAATGTATTTTGTGTTTAGACTCTAGGAAATGCTTCTATGTTGCCGCATGCATTAATCTCACTTGCTATGTCTGTATTGCATGCTTTAAGAAAATATGTAAGTTTTGCTTTATAACTTTGAAAATGTTTGCTCTGAACTTGTGAACCCAGGCATGGGAATTGTCCATCAATCAATCCAGGAGGACTATAAAAATTTAAGTGAGCCATTATAATACAAAAGCTTTGTTAACTGCCCTATCTACCAATGGAGAAATATGTGCAAAAGGCCTGGTCTCATCTATCTGAATTCTGAAAGAGGAAATACAAATTGTTGATGGGAGGGAGCATACCAGGGGGGATTGCTCAGCGGTTTGAGCATTGGCCTGCTAAACCCAGGGTTGCAAGTTCAATCCTTAAGGGGGCTATTTAGGGAACTAGGGCTTAAAAAAGAAGCTAGGGATTTGTCCTGCTTTGAGCAGGGGGTTGGACTAGATGATCTCCCCAAGTCCTTTCCAACTCTGATATTCTATGAAGATTTTTCATCTATTTGCTGTTTGAACTCTTACAGGGCAAGAGAAACCAAACTGAAGACAGAGTTCCCAAGGATTACCTCATGAGTCTGCTCTGAAAGACACTTTGAATTGACAGATCAAAACAACTCTGTTGCTCTCAGAATTTAGATTGTAACTCATTTGTGTGTATATGTTAGCTTGCTTTAACCTGTAAAAAACCAGATAGTTTATTAAAAGATTGGCCACAGATGTGGTCTTTGGTGTAAGATCTAGGGTCACAATTGATCTAGGCAGGAGCGGCGCGAGGGTTTTTGGCGACCTAGGCGCAGGGCCAGCTTGCCGGTCCCCCGGCTCCGGTGGACCTCCTGCAGGCGTTCCTGCGGACAGTCCGCTGGTTCCGCGGCTCCGGTGGACCTGCCGCAGGCATCCCTGCAGACTGTCTGCTGGTCTCATGGCTCCGGTGGACCTGCCGTAGGCGTGCCTGCGGATGCTCCACCGGAGCCGTGGGACCAGCGGACCGTCCACAGCCACGCCTGCGGGAGGTCCACCGGAGCAGTCTGCTGCCCTCCCAAATCCTGGCGCCCTAGGCAACCGCCTCGGTCGCCTAAATGGAAGCACCGGCCCTGGATCTAGGGTAAGTGACTGGTCTCTTGGGACTGTAAGCAACATGCATATGGTGTGAGTTTGGTGTAAATGTTATCACTAAGTCCAGTTTGTCTGGGTGGCAAGACAGCCTGGAGAGTCTAAGGGGACTGCCTGCGACTCCATGGTAAGACTGTTATAATGATCATGGACAGCAGACTCCAGAGAGAATACTGATGAACCCAGGAAGCTGAGTAGCAAATACCGCCTCCTCAGTCACCCCAGAACTGCATGGGGCATATGAAAAGCTTCTTTCGACGAGAGTGAGACGCTTTTCCCCACGGAAGCTTAGGGTCTGGGGAGAGGAGGCATGGGTGCAGCTGGCCTGGGGCTCCTCCAGACAAGTTTGCGGGAGGCTCAGGGCTTTGGCTGGCCGGGGCAAACTGAAGACTGTATCATAATGCATATGCACAAAGGGGCAGAATTAAGGTTGTATGGAAAACCTTAATTATGACATCTCCAAACTTCTGAGTCTTGATTTTGCAGCTGAGTAAAATCCTATTAGCATAATATTTTGTGTGCAATGACACAGAAAACACATTCGCTTTGTTGGCAGATGATCTCCTATCAAATCTGTCAGCAGCCTTTGGTACCATTAGCCATGGAATGTCTGGAATGTTGTTGACTTGATCTGACCATGATGGATGGAATCCCATTTGAATGACTCCATCTTTCCTCTAGGAAAATCCAAGAGGTTAGTTTTCTTGACTGTTCACCCACCTCAATGGCCCTTCTGTGTGGGATATTGCAGGGTTCTATTGTCACTTCTCTCATTCAAAGTGCACAGGGGGCTGATGAGGAAGAAAGTGAAGCTGCAGCACCATCAGCATGATGGCACCTGTCAGCTCTAGGTCTCATTTTCACCCAGTCTAATCAGTGTGATCTTCCCCACTCAGTGCCTGAGCCTGACCGAGATAGGGATCTGGATGAAACAGTGACTGAAGTTCCATCCAGGCACAGCATATTGATCTTGGTAGTTCAGGAGAACTCTTTAGAGGAGATGGCTGCTGTAATCCTTCCTCCATCTTTTGAAGTTGTTTGCCTGCTTAATGTCAATCAGATTTACAATCTGGAGTTCCTTCAGCTCTTGGTTGTGACTTTTGCTCTCAGATGCAGACTTCCACAGTCATCTTTGCCTTTTTATCTCCAGGATGGATTATTGCTATATCCTGCTGTGGCTACCCTGATCATCATCTGCATAATTCAGCTACTTTAGAACGCAGCAATACTTTTGGGTGCTTCTTGTGAACAAAACAAACTCCACATGTGCTGTCTAGACTATACTAGTTACTAATTCTCTCCATGGTGCTGATCAAGGTACTGATCTGATGTATAAAGCCCTATACAGATTTGGGTTCTGCCTACATTCAATATAGCCTCTCTCTTCATGAGCCATCCACGCAGTTGAGATTACAGTCATGTTGTGACAACTGTAAAAAGAATGTAACATTCAAAAGATGTTATAATAAACTATAATAACAAATGCTGATGGGAAAAAGTACAAAAAAGAAACAAAATAACTAAATTAGTCTAAACCAAGGAGCCAAATTAATAAGATTCAAAGACTGTTTTAAAATTATGCTCATAAAAATAAAAGGACATAGAGCTAGAAGTTAATAAGCCAAAATTGGTATGTAAGATATATGAGGTAATTGGTGGACAAAATAATCAGGGAGGGGGGTGTATTTGACTCCCATTATGGGTCCTTAAAAAAGGTGTTGTGAAAAAAGTATGAAAGAACAAAAGGGAAGGACAGACAGAAGCTACTGGAGCAAGGTTCACCATCATGGCTGCCATCCCCATTTTTTCCTGGGACCTTGGGCCTTCACCTTCCTGATCCTCAGAGGTGTCCTGACCAGAAGAAGCCAGAGAGAGAGGGACCTAGATGACATCACTACCCCTACTGGCTCCAGTTGAATCCCAAACACCTCCTACGATGACAATTACCATCTTTGAGACTGTCAAATGGGGGGGGGGGGGTCTTCTAAAAGAGTCTCCAGCTAAAGGGAAAGGGAACAGCGGATGTTGTTAAAATAAAAGCCTTACTTAATACTTTACATTTCAAAGACTTTAACTGTTTTTCCTTCTTTTCTGTAACTTTAATGAAAGGTTAAAAGGTTTAATAGTGTGTTTGTCATGGGACTGAGCAGGCTGAAGTCTCTGTATGCCAAATCTCAGACCTTGTTTAACACTATTTAATGTTACACAGTAACTGGGTTATGGAAACACTTTTGGCCCATTTATTCCATCTAAATTAATACAACAATCCCCACATTTGAACTTGATGGGTTGAAAATTAGAGTATCCATGTGTGTTAAAATCAGAGTAGTTAAGCCTGTTCAAATCTCCAGGTGGAGGCACTTAATTTGATTTAAACCTAGTTTACATCATTTAGCTGAAGTTAATGCTTCAAGTATTTAAAGTGAACCAATATAAATCAGGATTAAATTCAATTGAGAGCATCCGTGCAGGAGTTTGCACTGGTTTCACCGAACTGATTTAAAACATGTGCAGAGAAAAGCCCTTTAAGCTTCTAAATTCATTGTTTAGAACTGAGAAGCAAAGTGGATCAAGTTAGTTTTCAAGGAAAGAAGGAAAAAGCTGAAAAGAGAAAATGGAAAGGCCTAGTTCTCTCTCTACTGGAGCAGAATTTAGTTTGCAGTATTTTGTTTTTCACGTGCACTCTAGTTACCTCAGAGTCTGCTGTGGGCTGTTGTTTAACTGTTGTTATGCCGAAATCTAAACCAAATACATCTCGAGATTTTTTTAAACCACGTTCTTCTGAAGAGAAGGAAGGAGCTTCTTCTGGGGCAGCTACCCTCTCAGCAACTTCTGGATGGGCCACCTGGTTACAAGATTTAAAAATAACAATGTGTAAAAGTATAGATGGGATGCATGAAAAGCTGGACGAAGACCAGGAGTCCTTCTATGGCTGAGGGTCTGAAACATCAGGCTCATACATACAAAACTTTTAAAATCAGCCCATTGACAAAAATATAGTCCTGTTCCAGGCCTATTAGCTTTTTATCAACAAATAATACTTATTCTTCATTTGCTCTCTGCGATGACAGAGCTACCTCATGATTAGAAGTTCGAACATTTAACGCCAGATCCACAAAGGTATTTAGGCTCCTTTCTGCATCTTTAGGCACTATTTAGGCATCACTGTGACATTCTCAAAACACTGTGCAGTTGTCACCAAACACCAAGGTGTCTAACAGTTTGTCTACACTACTGCTAAAGTCGATGCAACTTCCTTGCTCAGGGGTATGAAAAAGCCACCCTCCTGAGTGACGCAAGTTACATCAACTTAAAGTGGTGTCCACACCAAGCTATGTCAGCAGGCGATGCTCTCCCACCAACATAGCTTCCGCCTCTTGTTGAGATGGAGTAATTACGCTGCCGGGAGAGGGCTCTCCTGCAGACATAGCGCATCTTCATCAGGCACACTATATCGGAGCACCTGCATTGATTCGTAGTGCTACCAGTAGTGAAGACATGCCCTAAGTTTCTGTCAGGCAGCACTGACAAAGCTCCAGCTGGAGCCCTAGGGGCCCCAAAGTCAGATTCCCAAACTAGACAGGGGAATGTCTATCTCCCCAGTGGAGCCCATTCCCACTGGTGTGCTCTGAGCACACCAACAACCTAAGAAAGAGACAACTAGGTCTGAGCAAGTCAAGAATTTTTCTACAGATGTATGTTTGTGTGTCTTTCCTGCTGGTTAGGGAGCTCATGCAGGATCTGGGAGACCCAAGTTCAAATCTCTCTTTGCCTCATTTGGAGCAGGTTGCCCATACAAGTGCCTAATGACTACGCTGCTGGGTATTCTGAGACAGGTGTCTCTCATTCTCTCCAGTTGGAGCTGCTACACTTTCTGTACATAATTAAATATGCATTGGGACACAGAGAGAAAGACTGTTCTTGGGGCAGGAGCCTTCTTTGTTTTATTGACACAGTGCCTGGCCCAATGATGTCCTGGTCCATGACCAGGGCTCCTCAGGTGCTACAGTAATGCAATAACAACAACACAGCCTAATGAGTAAGGCACTCACAGAGCATGTGAGCCAGGTTCACCTCCCTACTCTATAAAAGTGGAACAGCATAGATAGGAGTGATTGAGAGAAACCTCCCAAGAGTACCCAATAGCCTGGCGGTTATAGCACTCACCAGCTATGTGGGTTATCCCCCTGATGCATACAAGACAGAGCAGGGATTTGAACTTGGGCCTCCCACATCCCATGTGCCCTACTAAGCAGGCTATTGGCTAGTCAGGGTACACCTGTGTATGCTCCTTCTCTCTTCTCCTGCCCCTGAAAGAAAGAGCTGCATTTTGGACGTCAGGACATGGGCTACTATAGCAGCTGATCTGTTTAGGTGTCTAATTTCAGTAGAGGGCTCACAATGGAGAGATGGCCCAGATCCTCAAAGATATTTAGATGCCTAACTCCCATTGAAATCAATGAGAGGTAAGCACCTAAACACCTCTGAGGAGTTGGTCTAAAGTGCCTACCTCTGACCTATCAGTATGGGGCCTAAAAACCCTTGAGGCTCTGGGCCTAAGCCCTGCCTTTCTCCTCTGCATTTCACTCCTGGGTAGCTTAGGCTGCTCCCTGCCTGGTATGCTGGCTTCTGAGGCTCCTTACCTTAGGCACATAACTCTCCCTGTCCGTTGTTTGGGGAGCTTGGGAACCTAACTCGAGGCTGAGGACTCCACTAAAGCAGCGATTCTCAATCTACGGGACAGGACCCCTAGGGAGGCAAAGGCATGTGCTAGGGGAGGTGCGAGCTGTGTGCTTTTGTTGTTGTTGTTGAAGAGCTCTGGCTGTCAGCCCTTGGTGCCTGGGGCTTGTGTAGAAGGGCTGTGCACACCTGGGAGGTGGGGATAAAGCAGCAGCTGGAGTCCTGCCACCCAGGCTTGGGTTCTCCTTCCCTCATCCCCAATCTCTCACCCGGAGGCAGTGGGGTTCCAGCTATCAGCCCCTCAGTGGCGGCAGCAGTGCAGAAGTAAGGCTGTCTCAAGTATTGTCTGCTGATATTAATAAATATCACTTTTCACATTGCCACCCTTACTTCTGTGCTGCTGCTGGTGCAGTGCTGCCTTCAGAGCTGGGTGCCCAGCCAGCAGCCACTGCTCTCTGCTCTGCCTTCAGAGCAGAGTGGCGGTATATGTACGGAGGGGTGGAGGAGGGGAAGCATGTAAACAATTACAGACACAAAGAAGGGAGGCTTTATCAAATCTATTTAAGAACCATTGCACTAGCCAGCCTAGGGGTTAGGTGTTGTAAGTCCTAAGTACCTCTGTGGATTGGAGCCTTAGATTATGTTGCCTTACATCCTCTGCCCATTGTTCTGCATGACCAAACTGAGGGCTTCACTTAAAGTATGCAGCAGTAACCTGGAGAATAAACAGAGTGAGTGGGAAGGTGATATTTGTCAGACATTTTGATTGTTTGGGCCAGATTCTCCCCTGCACCATGATCTGCTTAGTGTTTTT
This sequence comes from Chelonoidis abingdonii, assembly GCF_003597395.2. NCBI lineage: Eukaryota > Metazoa > Chordata > Testudines > Testudinidae > Chelonoidis > Chelonoidis abingdonii. The sequence continues at coordinate 28,153,932 of NC_133772.1, read as the reverse complement.
GGGAGTGGGAGCAGGCCATCAAGGAAATGGTAGTGGTAGTGTCCTGCTTTGAGCAGGGGATTGGACTAGGTGACCTCCTGAGGTCTCTTCCAACCCTAATATTCTATGATTCCTGATATACACTGTGACTTGGAGAAGATTATGTTTGCAGATGACACTAAATTGGGAGGAGTGGTAGATACGCTGGAAGGTAGCCAGTGCCCAAGCTGGAAGGTAGGGATAGGATACATAGGGACCTAGACAAATTAGAGGATTGGGACAAAAGAAATCTGATGAGGTTCAACAAGGACAAGTGCAGAGCCCTGCACTTAGGACGGAAGAATCCCATGCACTGCTACAGGCTGGGGACTAAGTGGTTAGGCAGCAGTTGTGCAGAAAAGGACGTAGGGAGTTACAGTGGACCAGAACCTGGATGAGAGTCAACAGTGTGCCCTTGTTGCCAAGAAGGCTAATGCCATTTTGGGCTGTATAAGTAGGGTCATTGCCAGCAGATTGAGGGATGTGATCATTCCCCTCTATTCGGCATTGATGAGGCCTCATCTGGAGTACTGTGTCCAGTTTTGGGCCCCACACTACAAGAAGGATGTGGAAAAATTGGAAAGAGTCCAGCGGGGCTGGAGCACATGACGTATGAGGAGAGGCTGAGGGAACTGGGATTGTTTAGTCTGCAGAAGAGAAGAATGAGGGGGGATTGGATAGCTGCTTTCACCTCCCTGAAAGGGGGTTCCAAAGAGGATGGATCTAGACTTTCTCAGTGGTACCAGATGACAGAACAAGGAGTAACAGTCTCAAGTTGCAGTGGGGAAGGTTTGGGTTGGATATTAGGAAAAACTTTTTCACTGGGAGGGTGGCAAAGCACCGGAATGGGTTACCTAGGGAAGTGGTGGAATCTCCTTACTTAGAGGTTTTTAAGGTCAGGCTTGAGGAAGCCCTGGCGGAGATGATTTTAGTTGGGGATTGGCCCTGGTTTGAACAGAGGGTTGGACTAGATGACCTCCTGAGGTCCCTTCCAACCCTGATATTCTATGTTCCCCCAAGAGAACATTCTGTAGTTGAAAACTGGTGAAGAGCAGCAAACTTCCACCCGATGTGCCCCTAAACCACATCTTATGCCATGGTGTGTGGTGGGGTAGTTGATGTAGCAGCTGATTATGCCAGTTTTCTGCCAGATGAAAATCACCCTCCTTCACCTCAAGCCAACTCTCAGCTGGCCCCAGCAATGATCAGATTGCAACTCCTTTACACTTTTTGCAAAAGCTCTGATTCCAGGAAGAGTATAGGGCTATTTGACTGTCTTCTCATTTCTCTTTTTCAGCAACCTTTTAGAGTGAGATTATATTTTCTATGAAGAACTGATATAAGTTAGACTATTATCTCATGCTTTGCCTGGCTGTTATGTTGGTTTCAATATTTTTACATTATAAATATAAGAACATAAGGACAGCCATACTGGGTCAGACCAAAGGTCCATCTAGCCCAGCATTCTGTCTTCTGACAGTGGCCAATGCCAGGTGCCCCAGACAGAATGAACAGAACAGGTAACCATTAAGTGATCCATCCCTTGTCGTTCACTCCCAGCTTCTGGCAAACAGAGGCTAGGGATACCATCTGTGCCCATTCTGGCTAACAGCCATTGATGGACCTATCCTCCATTAACTTAACTAGCTCTTTTTGTAGCCCTGTTATAGTCTTGGCCTTCACAACATCCTCTGGCAATGAGTACCACAGGTTGACACTGCATTGTGTGAAAAAATACTTCCTTTTGTGTGTTTTAAACCTGCTGCCTATTAATTTCATTTGGTGACCCCAAATTCCTGTGTTATAAGGAGTAAATTCCTTATTTACTTTCTCCACTAGATACTGAAATTATTCCATTTAGCAATGAAACTGCCTTTGGTGTACTGTAGCAACTACACACAGTATCCAACCATAAGAGTTAAGGACAGGAATAGAAAAATCCTGCACCTCAAAGGAACCAGCCAATGGCAGAATAGAATGAGTGTTCCTGCATTCTCTTGCCTCATTCAATACAGATCTTACAGTAAGTAAGAATAAGAATAGCATACTGCATTCTTTCCTATAAATTACTTCTACGGATGGTAGCCCTGAACCAGATCTTTTGAAGCTGTAATCTGGCTAAAGCTGGCCATCTGAGAATTACCTTGCTGACAATGCCAACATACCCAACTCTTATGCCAACTGTCCATCTTAGTGCAGGGTGTATAATATTGCATCTGCACAAGTACACAGAGCTATGTCTGGCCCCCAGCAGAAATCAGAGTAGCCCTTACACTCAGGAACACTTCCCTTGCCCCAAGAGTATTCCTCAACGGATGTTTCCGCATCCTTTATACCACCATCCCAGTGTAAAGTGCAAGAAGCCTTCTGTCTGCAGGAGATCTCAAACTTACAAAAACCACTAAAAACCCAGTCACTATGCTGTACTCATTGGGGAAAATGAAGTTTAATTCCCAAAAGTTTCTGGAGAAAATGCAAAGATTTGAAAATGTTCCCAAGGAAAATATGAGACATCAATAACTCATCAAACAAGGGCCCTAATGACATCTCTGGACATTTTAATTTCTGTTTGACATAATTCAATGGAATATACTGTACGTTGAGAAAAAAAATGTGTCAGGTTAATGCTTTAAAAAAAGGCCAAGTATTAACAGTTATCATTGCAAAGATCTAAATCAATTTTGATATTATCTACTGATAGGTAATTTAAAAAAGATGCATTAGGAACAGTGCACTCTCTTAACATCCTTCATTAGAGCAGTTGCAAGAACTAATTCAGGAAAAATATTAATAACACAACTTAAAAGTACAATTATTTTTTCTACCCATTTTTTCTACCCAAAAGTATAATTTAAAATGAAGTGGCCAATTCCCCACCCCTTGGAACTGTGGCTTTATAATCTCTGAAAATGCACTGCAGTAGAAGGAGAGCCTGAGACATGAGGCCAGCTATAAGGGGCCTGGTGTAAGGCCTAAGCCCTGAACTAAAATCAAGCCCTGCTGAGGCAAAGCAAAGTTAGCAAGAGTCAAGATATGATCAACAGTCAGGCCCCGCTACAGCATATGCCTACTTACAAGATCACAGAACCTGGCAAAAACAGGACTGGTATTGCAAAAACACAAGCACTCCTAGCTAAAAGTAGTCACATAAACACATTGCAGAAGATTAGTGCCAGAACACCCAGATACCAAGATATGGTGTAAGCATATTCCTTGAAGATGGTACAGAGACACACTGGTCCCTCTTAAAGATAAGGTCAGGATGACAGCGTGATGGATAGAGATGTTTTGATCGTACCAACATATACATTGTAAAGGGTGGTAACCACATCAGAAGGGCAATACGTAACTTGTTTGTATCAGTGCATAAAGAAGGGGTGTCTCTGTCTGGCCCAGGGGGAAATGGAAAGTTCCGCCATTCACTGGGCTGGTATACATGTGTTAGTGGTCTTGTAAAGTCTACGGGATACTAGGATCATGCTTCGTCAACAACAAACCTGGCCGGGTGCCTTCACTACTGAAATGAGTCTGTGGTCTTCTTGGGCAATTCAATCAAAGTCTGCTGCGTCAGCTATCTCCGCAGAGCTGGCACAGCACACATCAAGAACAAACACGCAGCCAACAACTGACAACAATCATTTTGATCATGTAGTCTGACCTCCTGTTTAACACAAGTCACAGGAATTCCTTGAATTAATTCCTGTTTGAACTAGAGGATATCTATAAGACAACCCTCCAACCTTGATTTAAAAATGGTCAGTGATGGACAACCAACCATGAACCCTGGTAATTTTTTCCAATAGTTAATTACTTTCACTGCTAAAAAAATGTGCTCCTTATTTCCATTCTGAAATTGTCTAGCGTCAACTTTCAGCCACTGGATCTTGTTATACCTTTTGTGTGCTTGGCTGAAGAGTCCATTATTATCAATTTTTGTTTCACATGTAGGTACTTAGAGACCATGATCCAGTCACCCTTAAACTTCTTTTTTGTTAAGTTAAACAGAGTAAGCTCCTTGAGTCTCTCGCCATAAGGCATGTTTTCTAATACTTCAATAAGTCTTGTGGCTCTTTTCTGATCTCTCTCCAATTTACCAACATCCTTCTTGAACTGTCGACACCAGTACTGAACACAGTATTTCAGCAGTGGTTGCACCAGTGATAAATACAAGGGTAATATATCTTCCCTACTCAATATTCTCCTGATTTATGTATATGTAATGTATATTCACATCTGGAACTCATGTTCACTGAACACAGCCTAAACCTAAAGATAAGCCCCCTGATATTCTTGTGCATTTTCTCTACTGTCCTCCACATGCTTAAGGAGGATACAGTCCCTCTCACAGGGATAAGTTGGAGGCATTGCTCAATGGGCGCAAAGTTCGGGCTTTTGGAGTGTGGTGTGCGAGGCATTGCCATAACAGATTTAATCATTACACTTTGTGGTTTATTAATTTTTGGACCTATATTTTATTGCTTATTAGGCATTATTTTAATATCATGTTTTATTTATATTAATAGGTTTTTAGACTAATTTTTAAAGATTATATTTTAATAAGTACAAATGTACAAAAACAAAATAACTATTAAAAATCAACAAAAATTTAAGTTATCATCTTTACATCAGTCTAAAGTTATTAAAACCCCTAAATTAATTTAAAAAACCATAAAACAAATAACACTGTAATAACACAAACACTAAACAAATGCAATTCCAAATAAAAAATATTTAATTCAAATAAAAATAATCCAACTAGCACAAATACTCTATTATTTAAAAAAGTAAAAATTAAGACAAAAATTTAATTCTCAAACATTTAAATAAAACAGTTATTAAAACAGATGTCTACAAAAAATTACAAAATAAATAACATTTTATCAATAAAATATCAGCAAAATCTTAAACGAATATTTCTTACTTTAAAAAAAATACAGTATCTTTAAAAACTCCATAACAGCTCAGCAATAATCTAAATATTAAAATATTAACCCCTCCAAAATATTTGTAAATATTATTAAAAAATATAAACAAACCAAACACAGGCCAAACACATCCTCAATATAAAAAGCATAATTTTAAGATGATTTTTATCAAAAAATAAAATTCTCAAATACAAAACCCTCTACTTAAACAAATAAACCCTAAAACAAACTCAATAACTAAAATCCTAAAACAAGATAAAAAGCTACAAAACAACCCAAGTCACAGCACCAGCAAATATTGTATTGATTTTACGGGCCAAAAGAGTTAAGGTTTCGGGGATTGAGGTTTTTGTTTTGTTTTTTAAACAGAGACTGTTTTCTTTTTCTTTTCTTTTTTTTGACAAAGAACTCTCAAAAGCATTTATTTTAAATTTGGAAGATTATAGATTGAACATAAAAAAACAAGAAATTACAACAACCATTTCAATTGAAACTGAAACTGAGTAATTATGCAAAATAAACAATTAAAATCTATTAAAAAAATGTTGAGGTAAAATATTAGTGTCTTATTTTTACCAACAACCATTCTTTGATGGAAAGAAAAGGGTTAATTTTACTCTCAATCCTGTTGTGTGAAGGGTATTCACTTCTGTTTTTAACAGACAGACAGACACACAAAGTAGAGAAGAGACAGGATAGAAAAGGTGGAGGAAATATGGTTTTGGTTTATATTTTTGGAGCACTGGACAGCTGGTCAGTCTTGAATAGATGCTTTAGGCTGGCAGGTCAGCCATGACACTTGTTGCGTGGACCCTGGCTCACATTCCACTTAGGGATCATTTTTTTCCAGACAGGGCAGAGCTGGAGAGGCTTTTTATTTTGCTGTGGTGGTGTTGGCAGTACAGTAGGTTTAAGGATTCAATGAAAAAACTGAGTGAGTGAGAGAGAGGATAGGAAGAAACATGGGTGGTGGGTACAACATGCCAGGGGAGGCTAATACTCCCCTAAACCAAGCTCTGGCCCCACCCATGCTTCACCCTCTCCCCCATGCTGGTGCCCAAGCTGGCAAGAGCTCAGCTGCTGCTGGCCAGAGGTCAGCGGGCTGGCACTGGGGGCCGGTGCTGGGGGCGACCCAGCACTGAGTCTGGCTGCCAGCCCAGTGCTGGGGCAGACACTGAGGCCGGCTGGTGGCCTGGTACTGGGGGCGACCTGGCGCTGGGGGCAGCTTGGAAGCCCGGTGCTGGGGACTGGTGGATGGCCTGGTGCTGGGGGTCGGCACTGAGGACAGGCCCGCACTGGTGGCTGATGCTGGGGCCAGCCAGTGGCTTGGCACTGGGGGCAGCCAGTGGCCTGGCACTGGTGCTGTCTGGTGGCCCACGGTGGTTCAGCTGGGGGTCTTCTGGCTGTGGGGGATGGGGTGGGAGACGGGCACTCAGGGCTCCAGAAGACAGGGGGTAGGGGTGGGGTCTTGGGCACTGGGGGTGGGGTCTTGGGTGCCAGGGGTGGGGCCGCGTAGCTACACTCCCTGAAGGGGGCCTCACGTGATGCCCATGGAAGGAAATATCATTGGGAAGAAAGTAACATACAAAAAGTGAAGGAGACAGAATAGGGTCTTATGTGCCTCTGATTGGAGCCCCTGACAATTAGGTAAGAAAGTCCTTCAGTCTTGTCTACTCTTTCTTTCTCGGGGTCAGGGAAGATGAGACGAGCTGGGCTGAGACAAGCTGAGCTGAGATGCCATGATGCTTTTTTTTAGAAGTCTTTTTTTTTTTTTAAGAAGGAGGGGAAGGTACATGGCATAGTCCACCCCCTCATTATTTTGTTTACTGATTAGGCCTACACCACTACACCAGTTTTGGTCTATTAATCTTTTATTCACATCTTTTAACACAGTCCTTGTGTTATATTAGAATGCCTTTTTGTTTAGACTAATTTAGTCTCTTGTTTGATTTTCCTGCACCTTTTTATAACATTTGTATTGAAAATAGCTTGACCTATTTTTCATGGTTAATTCCCAAGCAGGCAAAATGTTGTAGGCCAAATTGTCACACCAGACCAATGTCAACTAGTCTCCAGAGTTTCAGTTTTCATTTTTAAAAAGTTAGTCTGTAACTGCTGTTGTTGCAGAAGAAACCTTCAAAATGTAATCCAAGTGTAACTAATACATAGCTGTCTGCCTGAGTTTGCAGAGCTTGAAAAAATAGCTCTGAGGTATGCACCACCCATTCATTTTTTTTCAAACATCAACATTATTAACTACTTGCTCATAGACTCATAGACTTATAGACTCATAGGTCAGAAGGGACCAATATGATCATCTAGTCTGACCTCCTGCACAAGGCAGGCCACAAAACCCTACCCATACACATTTATAACAACCCCTAACCCTACTTGCTCATCAAATCTTATAAAAAAGGAGAGAAGTATATTTTGAGATCTAAAATATAAGTAGGCCTTTAACATCACAGGATGCAGTTGGAGGGAAGCACAATGAGTTTTGTTTTCCTGAACAGGGTCTCAGCTTCAAGCAGTTTGGGAATACTGTTGTATTACATTTTAGGTGTCATGAATCAGGAATTGGTTCAAACAGGAATTATTTCAGGAAGTTCTATGATCTGTGTTAAGCAGAAGTAGGGTGACCAGATGTCCCGTTTTTAAAGGGACAGTCCCATTTTTTAAGACTTTTTCTTATATAGATGCCTATTACCCCCCACCCCCATCCCTTTTTTTTCAGTTGCTATCTGGTAACCCTATGTAGAAGGTCAGACTGGCTGATCACTATGGTCACTTCAGCCTTAGAATCTATGAACACTGGCAATAACTTAAATGAAATGTGAGAACTGGTGTCTTACGTGGCAGATTTGTTCAAGATGAGGACTGTATGAGTGTGTACATAAGATGCTAGATGAAGTATCAATAGCGCTCTACACTAACATTTTTACAGCAAAGTTTAGTTATCTAATGCCTCATTGTATACCTGCCGCAGTATGGTTTGGTTCACTGTCTACAAAGATATGACCACCTTGTTAGTAAAACCAGTAAGTATTAGTAACAGTAATACTGATTATACTACTTGTAGCAGGGTGGCCCCCTGCTCCTGCCCTGAAGGGGTTAAAAACAGCCCTGGGAAGGGACTGTGGCTGCAGAAAGCAGCCTTTAGGCTGGGCTGATTGGGAGAAGTGGCTGCAGCTGGGGCCATGCCCCAAACTGAGCAACAGGGCCTTTATAAGAAGGCCAGGGAAGCCAGAAGCCCAAGGCAGTCTCTCTCTGGCTGTAGAGGGAGATGGGCCTGGCTGCAGGGAGCTAGCTGCAAGGTACCTGAGTGAAGCAGGGCTGGGGAAAGGCAGAGGAGCTGAGGAATTCTAGCCTGGAAAGCCCCAGGCTGTGGCCTAGCATTGGGCTAATAAGTACTGGGGGTTGCAGAGGGCAGCCCAGCGGTAGGCCAAGGCAGCAGGCCCAAACCCAACCTTGCCAGTGATGAGTAGGCTGATACTGCAGTCTGCCCCAGGGCATGGGGCTAGACAATGACTGGCAGTAGCCATATATTGAGGCAAGGTGGGGATAGAGGGTGGGGGTTCCCTGGGGAGAGGAGACCCTGAGAGAAAGAGGTTATTGCCATGGGGCAGCACTCCATGTAAAAGGGCACCGGGTCCAGAGAGGAACATGAGGGCCAGAGGACAGACGAATCACTGGCCTGCAGAGGGTGCTCTGGAGCTGGAACCGAGCTAATTCTCAAAGTCACCAGCAGGAGGTGCCACAGCGGTGAGTCCGCCTGTCTACACTACTCAAAATAAAAATTGATGTAGGAATCTCCACTTTAAAAAAATATTAAATCAAATTTTGCATTCTCTATATTGCACGCTAACATTAAACCCTTTCTGCTTCACAGATCAGCTAATAAAAATGCTACAGAACTGTTATTGCATCAACTGAAACATTACACACAATTCAAGGCAAAACCTATAAAGAAAGAGGAACTAATATGTCTAATGACACCGTTCCGAACCCAGGGAATAAATGAAAAGTAACATGCTGGGAGATCACTGCTATTTTCTGTATTCTGAGCACAAAATGATCAAGGGTCACCGAAGCCTCAGTTAAAAAATGTCATGTTAGACCCAATTCCTTTAAATTGTCAATACAAGGTCATCTTTCACATAGGTGTATCTAAGGGTATGTCTTCACTACTGGCCGGATCGGCAGGCAGGCTATCTATCCAGCGGGGATCGATTTATCACATCCAGTCTAGACACAATAAATCGATCCCCGAGCACTCTCTCGTCGACTCTTGTACTCCAGTTCAGCGAGAGGCACAGGCAAAGCTGACGGGGGAGCGGAAGCACTCAACTCGCTGTAGTGAAGACACCGCGGTAAGTAGATCTAAGTATGTCAATTTCAGCTGTTAATCACGTAGCTGAAGTTGCATAACTTAGATCGATTCCCTCCCCTCCAGTGTAGACCAGGCCTAAGGATGTATTATATAATGAGAAATAGCATCTAGTTGTATAACTACAATACCATAATGCCTACAAACAAGAGAAAAGTTAATGTGTTTTCAATCTTTACTTTTACATTTTCTGACTTTGTGTTTAATTGGCCACCTTTAATATTCTGACATTGCTTTTTGTATGAATACAGACAACTCAGTAGTTTTACACTAAGCTGGGTGGGAGAGGTAGATATGCTAGATGGTAGGTTTAGGGTCCAGAGTGACCTAGAAAAATTGGAGGATTGGACCAAAAGAAATCTGATGAGGTTCAACAAGGACAAGTGCAAAGTCCTGCACTTAGAAGGGAAGAATCCCATGCACCGCTACAGGCTGGGGACTGACTGGCCAAACAGCAGTTCTGCAAAAAAGGACCTGGGGATTATGGTGGAGCTGGATATGAGTCAGCAATGTGCCCTTGTTGCCAAGAAGGCTAACAGCATATTGGGCTGCATTAGTAGGAGCACAGATCGAGGGAAGTGATTATTCCCCTCTATTCAGCACTGGAGAGGTCACATCTGGAGTACTGCGTCCAGTTTTGGGCCTCCCACCATAAAGGATGTGGACAAACTGGAGAGAGTCCAGTGCAGGGCTACGATTGGGGGGCTGGGGCACATGATTTAAGATGGGGGGCTGAGGGAACTGGGCTTGTTTAGTCTGCAGAAGAGAAAAGTAAGGGAGGATTTGATAATAGCCTACAACTACCTGAAGGGGAGGGGGTTCCCAAAGAGGATGGAGCTCAGCTGTTCTCAGTGGTGGCAGATGACAGAACAAGGAGCAATGGTCTCAAGTTGCAGTGGGAAAGGTTTAGATTGGCTATTAGGAAACACTATTTCACTAGGAGGGTGGTGAAGCACTGGAATGGGTTACCTAGAGAAGTGGTGGAATTTCCATCCATAGAGGTTTTTAAGGCCCAGCTTGACAAAGCCCTGGCTGGGATGATTTAGTTGGGATTGGTTCTGCTTAGAGCAGGGGGTTGGACTAGATGTCCTCCTGAGGTCTCTTCCAACACTAATCTTCTATGATTCTACTGCTTAATGAATCCAGATATCTTCAACAGTAGCTAATCCTTCCAAGCTCCCCTATTATTCTCAAATTCAGCCAGTTCTTCTTTGCTAGTAAGTACTGCACGTAGGAACATATAAACAGCGGAACTGCCTTCTTACAAGAAGTTTATAGGACTTCTCACAGTGGATCAGACTAGTGGTCCATCTAGTCCAGTATCTTCTCTCAGAGGGGCGTACACCAGATGCTTCAGGAGAATGTGCAAGAAACCCCATTTGCTAATCATGGAATAACATCCCCACAGGGGAAGTTTCTTTCTAACCCTTGTCAGTTAGTGGCTGGCTCATGCCATGGAACATGAGGATTTACGATTTTCTATGTCAAGTGTTAGCTCCTATAAACATCTTTTTTGAATCTTTTTTAAAAAGTGCCAGTGAAGAAAGTTTGAGTTTTACAAGTATCAATAATGACAGTGCCTTCAAAGGAAATGTTGTTCACTCTGTACTGACAGTATAACACATTGTTGGGGAAGGAGCTATAAAGGTATAATTCAATATTAATGTTATTAATTTAAATAAAGATTCTCTGTTCTGTACCATGGAAGCAAAAGATAGATTGAAAGGAGAAAGAAGTGTAATTAAACAGCGCACTCTTTACCTCACTATCTGGACTAGGTTGGATAACTTCCCAGGTCTGAGAGTCCACATCATAGCAATGTAGTTCATTTGGCAATGTGTTATCTGCAGCACCACCAAACACATAGAGGTGGCGATCAAAGGCAACCATGGTGTGACCATATCTTCGCTGTGGAGGAGGAGGGGAGCCCCGAAGTAAGTGTTCAGTAGGAATTCGTGTCCAGCTGAGACACAAGACATGAAACAAAGAGTAAATCTTTTACAACTCCTTTCTTCAAAATGAGTTTTGAAAATTAACTGTCTCAAAATCCCCAAAGGATTCTATCAATTAGAGATGGAAAACACCTATTACAATATACCCTAATTAAACCCTACCCCCACAGTTTAAATAAAATCAGTATTTTGGTAAGGGATCATAGTTTCTTAACATAATATGATGAATATTATTTGCAGCCACCAATTCAGCTTTTTATTACATTTGAAGTCAACCAGAACCTAACTCTGGCAGATGTCAGGACAAAATACAAGACTTGCACACTTTGTTCAATGTTTGGGTGACTGGTTGGTTTATGTTGTATTGTGTTTCATTACTGTGGTGGTTTTCATAGATTCCTAGATTTTATATCCCATTATGATCATGTAGTCTGACCTCCTGCATAATACAGGCCTGAGAACCTCACCCAATAATTTCTGCATCAAATCCATAACTTCTATTTGAGCGATAGCATACCTGGCTAGTGTCTTCCCTACATGCTCAGGGCCAAACAAGTCATCATGTTTGGGGCTAGGAAGGAATTGTACCCCAGGTGAGATTGGCAGGAACCTTGGGGTTTTTTTGACCTCTGCAGCATGGAATGTGGATTCATTGCAGGGATCATCTGAGCTTATCTCACCTAATCAATTCCCTGCCATTGCAGGGGCTCTGGGCACTGGTGACACCTGGGTATCTCTTGCTCTCTGTCTGTGGCACATAGTAGTTTAGACTCCAGAGGACTGAAATGCTTAACCCTAATTAAAGTCTTTGGGCTTAATATAGGGGTCTCTGGGTGAAACTGAACAGCGTGTGATATTCAGGAGGTCACAATAGATGATTTAATTATTTTTTCTGGCCTTAAACTCTCCGAAACTATGAAATTAAAACAATAGGCAGTCCTTTCTCCCTCCAACAAAAAAGCCATCAGTAACTGTGGCAACAGTTGTAGTAGCAGTAGTTAAGCTACAGTGGCTGCTTTTTTGTTCCCCACTTTTATCTCTTTCAGAATTGTAGAACAACGTTTTCAAAACTGAGTAGTGGTTTTGGGTGCCTCAGTTTTTGGGTGCCAAACCTGACCTTTCTGCAGGGGCCAGGTTTTCAGAGGGCAGGTGCTCAGCACTGCCTGATAATCAGAACCCTCAAAGATGTCTCAAGATGGGAATCCAAAAACTGGGACACCCAATCACTAGTCAGATTTCAAAATTATGGCTTGGCCTACTGCCTCTCTATTGTGGTTCCACACCAATGCTTTTAAAACTTCTTTCATTATACCACACTCAGATTTTTAATATTTAATAATTATCCAACTCCCAACCTAACTAGCTGGACTGAGAGATCAAAAGTTTGAAATAAAAATCTTCCCACAAAAGCTGGACTCCACTGTTTGAAAGTGCATATGTGTGTAGATGGGGGGGAAGCAGTCTGACTCTGAATCCCTGCCCAAGAGCTGACTAGACATTTGCTTTTCACAGTTATCTCATTTCCTTGAACTGTAGGTTCATGCTGTTCCCCCTATCAGACACATATGGTATGAAATTCCTATGAGGGCTCCACATGGTGACAATGTCTAAGAACACAAACATCTGACGAAGTGGGTATTCACCCATGAAAGCTTATGCTCCAATACGTCTGTTAGTCTATAAGGTGCCACAGGACTCTATCTCGCTAAGAACACTGGAGCTTTCAAGTGCTGAATGAGGAAATCATGTGCACTCTTGATATTTCCCTTTTGTCTGGGGCCAAACGTAACAAAATCTGAAAAGATTTTTCTAAATTGGTAGCTTGAAGTCACATTCCTAAATCCTTATATAGACACTTAAATTATCTGATTTTCAAAGATGCTGAGCATCTACAACTCCCATTGACTTCAGTGGGAATTGAGGCTGCTCAGCATCTCTGAAAATCAGACCCTTTCTAATTAGACACCTAGGTATGGATTGAGGTCCCTATTACACACCCAGATCTGAAAATTGTGCCCACTGGCTATTATTTCAAATGAATCAATATGAGTTTCTGTTCTTCTATAGAAAAAATTGTCTCTATCTAGCCAAAGCATATTGTCAAGCTATTGTATTATTGCTGACATATTATCCAAATATCAGCCTAACTAGTCCCCAACCAAAAATCAAAGAAATTAGAAAGAAGCCTTTCTTAGTTATGAATATAAACTGTTCCATCTTCAATATCTTTCATTGTGTGCTTTCTTCACCTTGAACAGCAGAATTATTACATGTATTTTACTTGAATCAAATGCTGGAACTTACATTTTTTCCTTGAATTCAAACTGAAAGAGATTATTGGTGATCTTTGCTCCACTCTGGCCAGAAAACACAAACATCTTGTCTTTGCAAACAGCCACAGGAAAATTACAGCAGGAAGGAGGGATCTCACCACTCTGTTCAATCTAAAAAGTAGCAAAATCCACACTAAATTATACATTTTTCAAACTCCATTGTAAGACTGTCTGAATATGCACACTGAAAGATTAACATAATCTTGCTGATCTCCTTTGGTGAAGAGGAACCATGTAGTGTGTGAACATAAATCATGTTTCCAGCTGACGATGACACACACAGATTATAAATTTGGTTGAAGTGTGTAGATACAGCCTCATTCACTTAATAGTGTAGTGTTGACTGAAACAAAGCACCTTGCCAAACAATAGTTAAAGATGCTAAAAACAATTCAAGAGAAGATCAAAGAATCATAGAATCTTAGGGTTCGAAGGGACTGCGAGGATTGTCTAGTCTAACCCCCTGCCAAGATGCAGGATTTTTTTGTGTCTAAAGATGTACCCTGAACATGCACTTATTTAACAAAAAAACCCAAAACCCTATTGACATCACAAGTTTAAGTTACATAAAGAATTCTGATACCAGCCTTAACACCCAAACTATGCACAAATACTGCAGAACAGAAACTGTCAGCCCCATAGAGATACCCTGAAGAGGTAGTACAATTTTTAAGCGGAACCCTGAGGGTAGTGTCACAAGAGGGAGGCCATGGTACCATGGTTCCATCAGAACACAAGCATTCTCTATACTAAATTCAGAAACCTCCAGACTGTTGAAGTTGTGCACATGGTTCCTTATGAAACCAAGTATTTGTTGTAAGGTTTTATGAGAAGCTGTGGTCTCATTTCCTTAAGCAGATTCAAAGTCACTGACAAAAGTCACACAGGATACCCCACTATCTGGTCTAAAAGAAAGTGGGTCTGAGAAGTAATTAGCTGAAAAGAGCAGAACTGTTCTGCCAAATTGAGCATTAGACCTTGCTGGGAAAACATGACAGTAATGCTGGATAAAAATACAAATAAAATGCTAGAAAAAGAACTACACAAATATAAAAGAAACATTTTTAAGATGTGCTACATGGGCTGCTTTACATTTTACTAAATATGTTTTAAGACCTTCAGAAACTCATCAAGTCATGACAGATTTGTATGCAAATCCACTTGAATCTCTGAGAAGCGTGACTCTGCTCTGGGCTTGTCTGCAAACATCACAAAAAATTTAGGGGACTTACAATGGGTTTAGTTATAGTTTAATAACAGTCCCTGCTTATTTAAGATTGAAAATTCTTTGGGACAAGATGGACAAAATGTGGGAGACTAAAAATATCTCCATTTTACAGATGGGAAATCCAGGCACAAAGGTTTGCTCAAGGGTAACACAAAGTCTGTAGGAAAGGTGGGAACTGAACCCACATTTAAGCCCTAACTCAGGACCTTAACCCTAAAAAAAAACCAGTTACTCACCTTTGTAACTGTTGTTCTTCGAGATGTGTTGCTCATATCCATTCCAATTAGGTGTGCGCGCGCCGCGTGCACGTTCGTCGAAAGATTTTTACCCTACCAACACTCGGTAGGTCGGCTGGGTCGCCCCTTAGAGTGGTGCCGCCATGGCGACGGATATATACCTCTGCCGACCCAAAGGCTCTTCAGTTCCTTCTTCCCGGCTACTCCAACAGAGGGGACAGAGGGCAGGTTTGGAATGGATATGAGCAACACATCTCAAAGAACAACAGTTACAAAGGTGAGTAACCATCTTTTCTTCTTCGAGTGCTTGCTCATATCGATTCCAATTAGGTGATTCCCAAGCCTTACCTAGGCGGTGGGGTCGGAGTGAGATGTTGCAGAATGTAGAACTGCTGATCCAAATGCCGCGTCATCTCTGGACTGTTGAACCAGAGCGTAATGTGAGGCAAAGGTGTGGACCGAGGACCAGGTACCTGCGCGACATATCTCCTGGAGGGGTACATGAGCCAGGAAGGCGGCAGATGAAGCCTGAGCCCTGGTAGAATGTGCGGTGAGGTGGCTCAAGGGAACATGAGCCAAGTCATAACAAGTACGGATGCACACCATCACGCAAGATGAGATCCTCTGGGAAGAGACAGGTAGGCTCTTCATTCGGTCTGCCACCGCGATGAAGAGTTGGGGCGCTTTGCGAAAGGGTTTTGTCCGATTGATATAAAATGCGAGCGCTCTACGGACGTCTAGGGAGTGCAATTGTTGTTCCTGTCGTGATGAGTGTGGCTTTGGGAAGAAGACCGGAAAGAAGATATCCTGGTTGATATGAAAGGCCGATACCACTTTAGGGAGGAAAGCCAGGTGTGGTCGCAACTGCACTTTGTCCTTGTGAAACACAGTATACGGTGGGTCCACCGTGAAAGCCCTAAGCTCGGAGACTCGTCTGTCCGATGTAATGGCTACGAGGAAAGCTGTCTTCCAGGACAGGTATAGTAGCGAGCAGGTTGCTAACGGCTCAAAAGGGGTAGACATAAGTCTGGTTAGAACCAGGTTGAGGTCCCAGGTTGGGGCGGGACAGCATACTTGGGGGTATAGGCGGTCCAAGCCCTTGAGGAACCTAGAAACCATAAGGTGTGAGAACACGAAGTGGCCACTTTCCCCTGGGTGGAAGGTAAAGATGGCCGCCAAGTGCACCCTCAATGATGATACCACTAGGCCCTGTTGTTTGAGAGACCAGAGGTAGTCCAAGATGGTGGGGATCAAGACCTCGGTGGTAGTAACATAATGCGTTTCGCACCAACAGGAGAAACGCTTCCACTTGGCCAGATACGTTGACCGAGTGGAAGGTTTCCTGCTACCCAGGAGTACTTGTTGTACTGAGGCAGAGCAATGTAACTCGGACTGGCTTAACCACACAGCAGCCATGCTGTGAGGCGAAGGGACTGCAGGTCTGGGTGGTGAAGTCTGCCGTGGTCCTGAGTTATGAGGTCTGGGCGAAGAGACAGGGTAATTGGGTTGGCTATCGACAGGTCGAGCAGCCTGGTGCACCAGTACTGCCTGGGCCATGCTGGAGCAATCATGATCAAACGAGCTCTGTCCCTGCGGAGCTTTATCAGGACGCTTTGAACCAGTGGGAACGGTGGAAAGGCGTAAAGCAGTTGGCTCATCCACGGCAACAGGAAAGCGACCGAGATCGAGCCCGGGGAGAGGCCTTGGAAGGAGCAGAACCTCTGGCATTTCCTGTTCTCGCGGGAAGTGAAGAGGTCTATACGGGGAAAGCCCCACTTCCGGAAAACAGAATGAATAACGTCTGGATGAATCGACCACTCATGAGATAGGAAGGATCTGCTGAGTCAATCCGTCAGTGTTCCAAACCCCTGGGAGAAAAGATGCTACCAGGTCTATCAAGTGGGCTATACAGAAGTCCCAAAGCTGGATGGCTTCCTGACAAAGGGGGGAGGACCATGTCCCTCCCTGCTTGTTTATGTAATACATGGCCGTTGTGTTGTCTGTGAACACTGAGACACAATGGCCTTGCAAATGCTGTTGAAACGCCTGGCACGCACGGCAGACTGCTCTCAGCTCTTGGACATTGATGTGCAAGGCCAGCTCCTGAGACAACCAAAGGCCTTGAGTGCGAAAATGGCTGAGGTGAGCACTCCAGCCGAGAGATGACGCGTCCGTCGTCAGGGACATAGAAGGCTGAGATGGATGGAATGGCATCCCTGCACACACTAGGGAGGGCGTCAACCACCAGTTGAGGGAGCCTAGGATGCTTGGGGGAATCGTGACTATCATGTCTATTGGTGTCTCTGCTCAGGTGTGTATCCAAGGTGAGCAAGATTGAGGGGACGGAGGCATAGCCTGGCATGTTTGGTCACAAACGTGCATGTCATAAACAGATAAGAAAATTAATAGCACAGAAGTACTTTATATCTCTTTGACTATAAAGGGTTAACAAGTTCAGTAAGGCTGGCTGTCACCTTGACCAGAGGACCGATCAGGAGACAGGATACTTCAAATCTTGAGGGAGGAGTTTCTGTGTGTTGCTGTTAGTTTTGGTTGTTGTTTCACTCTGGGGGCTCAGAGGGACCAGATGTGGCAACCAGGTTTCTCTCCAATCTCCCTGATACAGGTCTTATAGATTCCAAATAGTAAGTACTAGGTAGATAGCGAGTTAAGCTTATGTTTGTTTTCTTTTTTGCAAATGTGCATTTGCTGGAGGAGTTTAATTGCATTTGGCTGAAAGGAGTTCAAATGGTATTTTTGCTAAAAGGATTTTTAATTTGTACTTGTATACTTAGGCTGGGGGTATTCCCGTGTCTATAACTGAAAAACCTGCCTAATCCATCTAAATTTACAAAGATAATTTTATTGTTTTTCTTCTTTAATTAAACAGTTCTCTTGTTTAAGAACCTGATTGTTTTTATTCTGGTGGACCCCAGGGACTGGGTCTGCATTCACCAGGGAATTGGTGGGAGAAAGGAGGGAAGAGGATAGAGAGGCTATTTCTCTCTGTGCCAGGATACTTTCTCTCTCAGGGAGAGTCTGGGAGGGAAGAGAGATAGGAGGGGGAAGGTGGCATTTCTCTCTGTTTTTGTGATTCAGGAGTTTGAATCACCGGGAGGGGAAACCTGGGAGAGGCAATGGTGGGAAAAGGGTTTCTTCCTTGTGTTAAGATCCGAGGAGTCTGGTCTTGGGGGTCCCCGGGCAAGGTTTTGGGGGGGACCAGAGTGTACCAGGCACTGTAATTCCTGGTTGGTGGCAGCGCTACAGGTTCTAAGCTGGTAATTAAGCTTAGAGGAATTCATGCTGGTACCCCATCTTTTGGACGCTAAGGTTCATTGTGGGGAATTGTACCATGACAGTGCAGGCAGCCATGTGACCCAGGAGACCAAGACAAGTGCGAGCTGAAGTTGTCGGGAAGTTCTGTAGGCCTCGGATAATTATTACCATCGCCTGAAACCGAGGCTGTGGTAAGCAGGCTCTGGTGAGATTGGAGTCTAGGATGGCCCCAATGAAGTCTATCCTCTGTGTGGGAACCAGAGTGGATTTCTCTGTATTGATCATCAGGTCTAGACTCATGAATAGGTCCTTGACGATGTACACATGATGGGTGACTTGTGCCTCGGAGGTCCCTTGAATGAGCCAATCGTCGAGATACGGAAAAACGTGTATCCAGCAGCGGAGGGAAGCGGCGACTACAGCCATGCACTGTGTGAATACTCTTGGGGCTGTAGAGAGGCCAAACGGAAGGACCGTAAACTGGAAATGTTGATGGTTGGCTACAAACCGGAGATACCATCTGTGTGGAGGATAAATGGCGATGTGAAAATACGCATCCTTCATATAGAGGGCAGCATACCAGTCTCCGGGATCCAAGGATGGGATGATGGTCCCCAGGGATATCATGCGGAACTTCAACTTTATCATGAACTTGTTGAATTCTCGCAGGTTTAGGATAGGTCTGAGACTTCCCTTCGCCTTGGGGATTAGGAAATAGCGGGAGTAGACCCCATTGCCCCTTTCGTCCTTTGGTACCTCCTGTATGGCTCCCATGGCAAGGAGCGTCCGCACCTCTTGTAAGAGGAGTTGCTCGTGAGAGGGGTCCCTGAAGAGGGACGAGGATGGGGGGTGGAAAGGGGGGGTGAAATAAACTGGAGGTGGTACCCAAGTTCCACCGTGCGTAGGACCCAACAATCTGAAGTTAGCTGGGACCATGCAGGGAGGAAAAAGGAGAGGCGGTTGTAAAAGGGAGGGAAAGGATCCTGGAAAGTAACTGGTATGCCGTCCTCGGGCGCACCTTCAAAAGTTTCGCTTTGGCCCCATAGATGGCTTGGAGGGACCCTGATTTTGGCCCCCTTGCGGTCCTGACTGCCGTCTACGACCGGCTCGACCACGCCTTCTGCCAAAGTCCTGCCTCTGTCTAGGCGGAGGGTAAGGGCAGTGAAGCTGGGGGCGGAAACACCTGCGCTGAGTCACCGGCATGTGCATGCCAAGATAGCGCATAATGACCCTGTTGTCCTTCAGGCTTTGCAGCCTAGGGTCAGTCTTTTCAGAAAAGAGGCCTCGACTTTCAAAGGGCAAGTCCTGTATGGTATGCTGTAGTTCCGGCGGGAGGCCTGACACTTGAAGCCATGAAATGCGTCTCATGGCAACTGCCGAGGCCAGAGTCCTGGCTGTGGAGTCTGCTGCATCCAGTGAGGCCTGGAGGGAAGTCCTCGCCACTTTCTTCCCCTCCTCCAAGAGGGCAGCAAACTCTTGACGGGAGTCTTGAGGGACTAACTCCGTGAACTTGCCCACCACTGCCCAGGTGTTGTAGTTGTAGCGGCTAAGCAGGGCTTGGAGGTTTGCCACCCGGAGTTGCAGGGCCCCTGCAGAGTATACCTTATGGCCCAGTAAGTCCATGCGCCTAGCCTCCTTCGATTTTGGAGCCGGAGCTTGCTGGCCATGGTGTTCCCTCTCATTGACAGACTGTACAACAAGGGAGCAGGGAGGAGGATGGACGTACAGGTACCCATACCCCTTAGAGGGCACCATGTACTTGCACTCAACTCCCCTGGAAGCGGGTGGAATAGAGGCTGGAGACTGCCAGATGGTATCAGGATTGGCCTGGATCGTCTGAATGAATGGTAAGGCCACTCTTGTGGGGGCGTCAGCCGACAGAATATCCACCACCAGGTCCTCTATCTCCGGTACCTCCTTTACCTGGAGATTCATACTGAGTGCCACTCATCTCAGGAGGTCCTGATGGGCCCTCAGGTCAATTGGAGGAGGGCCCGTGGAGGATGTCCCTACCACCGCCTCATCAGGAGAGGAGGAAGAGGAGAGGTCAGGGACAAGTGGGTCCTGTGTGGACTCTTGCTCGACCTCCAGCTCCAATGGGATCTGGGAGTCTGGTGGCTGAACAGGCGCTTCCTCCGTACTGGTAGGAGGGGGGCGGCTGATAGTCCCCTTCGGCACCCGATGCTCCGCTGGAGCAGAGCGAGATGGGACTGGAGGTACACCTTGGGCCTGGTGATACGCCCAAGGTGTCCAGAATGACCACTGATGGGGGCCTTGATCTTGGGCCTGGGTCTCCTGGAAGATTCTGGTGGGCACATTGGAGTCACGGTCCTGTGCATAGGAACTGTCTGCATGAGAGGACACCGATGTGTGTCGGGATGGCCAAGGGGAGGCTGAAAACACCTGGGAAAAGTCTCCCTCTATGATTGATCTCGCTCTGTGCGGCACCGGGGATTGGTACCGGGAGCCATACCGGTACTGGGAACGAGATCAGGACCTACGACCGGAGCGGTGCAGGGAGATCGACCAGGATCTCGAAGCTCGGCGTCTGGAGTGGCTGTGAGAGTCACAGTGCCTGGAGCACTGCCAGGAGCTGGATGAGTGCCAAGAGTACCAGGCCAGCGAACGGGATGCTGATCGGTGCCGCGAGTGCAACCGGTACAGAGAAGGGCATCAGTGCCTGGACTGCGATCGACATCGGGACCGGGATCGGCAATGGGACCGAGAACGCCGGCGGGATCGCGATCGTGAGCGGTGCCGCTCTCCGATGCCGACAGAGGGTGGTCTCATCAAGGCCGGCTTGCCTACAGATTGTATGACCCGTACCGGCGGTGCCGGAGGTTGAGGCAGGGCAGACTCTGTCATCACGATCAGCTCCCTCACTGTGGAAAATGTCTCCAGTGTGGAGGGAATAGTGAGCTCAACCACGGCTCTCGCTGGGGAGCTTTCAAGTACCAGACTCGACGGCCCTTGTGGGATCGGAATCGATGGTGCCAACGTTGTTGGTGCTACGGCAGGTGTAGGTGCCGGGCAGTCCGATCTAGCCGGGTGCTCTGGCTGCGGTGCAGGTGGCACGGAAGCAGTGGGAGTCTTATGTCTCTTCACCCGCGGGGAAAGAGAATGGTGCCGAGCAGACACTGGTGCCGGCGATGGTCGGTGCCAAGAGGCCTTAGCAGTACTGGTGTCATCCGGGGCCGAAGAAGCGCTTCTGCCAGTGGATTGTCCAGCGCTTGGTGCCGAGGGCGAAGGAGTAAGAGCTGCCTCCATCAGGAGCTGTTTGAGACGAAAGTCCCGCTCCTTTTTCATCCTCAGCTTGAAGGCCTTGCAGATTCGGCACTTATCGGCAAGGTGGGATTCCCCGAGGCACTTAAGGCAGGAGTCATGGGGATCTCCTGTTGGCATCGGCTTGTGACAGGCCGAGCACGGTTTGAAACCCGGTGAACCGGGCATGGGCCCCGGCACCGGGTGCGGGGAAGGGGCTAATCCCCGAACCCCTCTTAACTATATACACTAACAATGTTATAAAAATGAATAAGAATTAACTGCAACTATAGAAATTTCAACTATATAGACAAGAATAACGAGAGAACTACGAGTAGCTAGGGAAGTGGAGATCAGCTAAGCCGTGCTCCACTGTTCCAACGATCGACACGGGCGGTAAGAAGGAACTGAAGGGCTGTTGGGTAGGCAGGGGTATATATCCGGTGCCATGGCGGCGGCACTCTAGGGGCAACCCAGCCAACCCACCGAGTGTTGCTAGGATAAAAATCTTCTGACGAAGATGCATGCGGCACACGCACACCTAATTGGAATAGACATGAGCAAGCACTCGAAGAAGAACTTCCTTTCTCTCATATAACAGCATAGTTTCCTCTGGTAAAGAGTGTACTTCAGGGAAAAATACTAATTAGGTGATGGTGATTGTAAGAGTAATTATTTTATGAATAAGATAGGATTAAAAACAATTAAGATATCAAGTACCCATGTGTATAACAGGACAACTGGCTAGTAAGAGCTCTAGTTCAGAGAGACCACTCCGTTCTCAGGAAAGCATGCAACTTTTTTCAGTTCTTGGGACTAAGATAAGTTGTTTGTTTTTTTTAAATAGTCTGTTTTTGCTCCAGCACAAAAGGTGGAATTCACAGGGGCTCTTTTCCAAGCCTGTGAAAAATTAACAACTAGATGACAGGTTTCAAGCAAATCAGAAGGTGATACTTTCTGTAAGATTTAAACCTCATGCAAGCACAAGTGTAGTTGTGACACCATTTGCCAAATGTCAGTTGGGACCTTTACAGGGATGGCTAAGAAAAATGACAACTGATCAGCACAGAAATATAATAATTTCATCTCCAGATAAGATTCCTTAAAACAAGATGGACAAATATGAAGAATGTCTGACAGTCATTCCTCCACTCCTCTGATAACTTTCTTTACATTAAAAATTGAAGTTCTCATTTAATTAAATTTGAAAACAAATACAATTATTACAGTAGTCTGTTATTTATTTTGACACTGAAGTCAATATACATCATACACTAAGCCACAGCTCACTTTGAGGGGAACAGATATGCTCATGAGACAGAGAACCAACGAAGGAGGAAAGAAAGCGCACAACAGTCCAGCCAACAACTGTGTCTCCTCCAAGATAACACCTGCCACTTTCGTGGGAAAATCTGCAGGGTACAAATTGGGCTCCTCAGCCACTTAAAACCCCCCCTTGGCAGACATCATCTTTGCATCGAGGGATAGCCGAAGAAAGTCAATTTATCTTATGCTGTCTCCACATTCCCCAGCTTTCAGTGTGCTGCAGATTTTGTACTTGGCAACACAATTAATAGAAGTTATCAGAGAAAATATGGATGTTTTGGCAAGTGGGTAGAGGGAACTGGGGCTTTTAGCATCTGAAGAAATATGTGAGACTGTTTGGAATTATGAGATCAAATTCACACTGTGCCACAGTGACAGACACATTTGTGATTTCTAGATTGGTTATGGTAAAAAACGGTTACCCACTTTTTAGTAACTGTTGTTCTTCGAGATGTGTTGTTCATGTCCATTCTAAGCGGGTGGGTGCGTGCCGCGTGCACGCCAGCCGGAAGATTTTCCCCTAGCAGCATCCGTAGAGTTGAGCTCGGTGCCCCCTAGAGTGGTGCCTCCATGGCGCCCTATATAGGGGCCCGCCGACCCTCCACCCCCTCAGTTCCTTCTTACCAGCAGTCCAACAGAGGGGCAGGAGGGTAGGTATTGGAATGGACATGAACAACACATCTCGAAGAACAACAATTACTAAAAGGTGGGTAACCGTTTTTCTTCTTCGAGTGATTGTTCATGTCCATTCCAAGCAGGTGACTCACAAGCCTGAGCCTAGGCGGTGGAGTTGGAGTTCACTGCTGATTGAAGCACTGCACGGCCGAAGGCTACATCATCTCTGGCCTAGTGCGTGATGGCATAGTGCAACGTAAACATGTGGATGGAAGACCACGTGGCGGCTCTACATATTTCCTGAGTCGGGATCTGGGCCAGGAACGCCACGGAGGAGGCCTGCGCCCTTGTAGAGTGGGCCGTGATCGGAGGAGTAGGGACCTTAGCCCGACGGTAACATCCCCGGATGCAGGCCATGATCCATGAGGAGATCCGCTGAGAGGAGACTGGGAGTCTCCTCATCCTATCTGCCACAGCAACAAAGAGCTGGGTTGATTTCCTAAACGGTTTGGTCCGTTCAATATAGAAAGCTAGGGCCCTGCAGACATCCAGGGAATGCAGTCTACGCTCCGTACCTGAAGAGTGTAATTTAGAATAGAACACCGGGAGAAAAATATCCTGATCCATGTGGAATTGGGAGACTACCTTCGGAAGGAACGCTGGGTGTGGCCTGAGTTGGACCTTGTCTTTATGGAAGACAATGTATGGAGGCTCGGATGTCAGCACTCTGAGTTCCGAGACAACTCCTGGCCGAGGTGATAGCGACTAGGAATGTGACATTGTATGAGAGGAACAGCAGAAAGCACGAAGCCAGGGGCTCGAAGGGAGGCCCTGTGAGGGCAGAAAGGACCCAATTGAGGTTCCAGGCCGGGGCTGGTTGTCGAGTATGTGGAAACAGCCTGTCCAGGCCCTTGAGGAAGCGACCAACCAGTGGGTTCGCGAAAACTGAAGTACTCTGCTCTTCTGGATGGAACGCCGAGATGGCCACTAAATGAACCCGAACTGAAGAGAGGGAAAGCCCTAGCCATCTCAGATGAAGCAAGTAATCCAGGATAAGAGGGATCAGGGCCAGCAATGGTGCCTGTCCCTGCTGTTTGGCCCAGACGGAGAAGCATTTCCACTTAGCCAGGTAAGTGGCCCTCGTAGACGGTTTTCTGCTACCAAGCAGGACTTGCCGGACCTGTTGAGAGCATTGCATCTCCACAGGGTTCATCCATGGAGCATCCAGGCTGTGAGGTGGAGCAATTCCAGATTCGGCTGGCGGAGGAGTACCTGATCCTATGTGATCAGGTCCAGGAGCAGGGCAGTGTGAGGGGCGTTCGAGTGGACATTTGCAGGAGCGATGTGTACCAGTGTGGGCGCGGCCATGCCGGCACTATCAGGATCATGTGGGGGCGATCCCTGCGGATCTTGAAAATCACCCTGTGAACCATGGGAATCGGGGGAAAGGTGTAAAGCAGACCGTCTTCCCAGGAGAGGAGGAAGGCGTCCGACAGAGACCCCAGACTGCGGCCCATGAGGGAGCAGAAACGTTGACACTTCCTGTTCCCTCTTGAGGCAGACAGGTCTATTTGAGGATAACCCCACAGGTGGAAAATTGAGTGCACTACATCCCGGCGAAGGGACCAGTCGTGACCATGGAATGAGTGGCTGAGGGCATCCGCCAGGCCGTTCTGCACCCCCGGGAGGTAGAATGCTGACAGGTTAATTGTGTTCCATATGCAAAAGTCCCATAGCATGAAGGATTCCCGGCAAAGGGGAGAGGAGCGAGCACCCCCGTTTGTTGATATAAAACATTGCTGATGTGTTGTCCGTGAGGACTGAAACACATCTGCCTGCCAGGTGGGGTTTGAAGGTTAGGCATGCCAGACACACCACTCACAGCCCCCTGATACTGATGTACAAGGCAAGCTCTTCCGGGAGGGGAAGGATAGCTCAGTGGTTTGAGCATTGGCCTGCTAAACCCAGGGTTGTGAGTTCAATCCTTGACGGGGCCACTTAGGGATCTGGAGCAAAAATCAGTATTTGGTCCTGCTAGTGAAGGCAGGGGGCTGGACTCAATGACCTTTCAAGGTCCCTTCCAGTTGTAGGAGATAGGTATAGCTCCAATTATTATTTTTTTTAATTTCTGGTGACCACAGGCCTTATGTCCTGAGGTTCCCCAGATGCGCCTCCCCCACCCCCAATCCAATGCATCCATTACCAAGGAAAGGGAGGGCTGGGGGCTGGCAAAGGGAACTCCCACACACACTTCTTGCAGGTCAAACCACCACTGAAGGGAGTCCAGTTCCATACAGGGGAGTGTCACCACCAAGTCTAGGGTGTACCTGGTCAGGCAGTATACAGTCACCAAGACTGAAGAGGATGCAACCTGAGCCTGGGGTGGCTCACCACCTAGGTACACACTCCATGTGGCCCAGCAACTTGAGGCAGTTTCTTGCTGTGGTGGTCAGGGCGCACTGGAGACCAAGAATGATTTTGGACATGGACCAGAACCTGGAATCCGGTAGGTACACTCTGGCATGGGTTGAGTCCAGAACTGCCCCTATAAACTCTATCCTCTGAGTGGGAGACAGGGGGGACTTGGCCTCATTCAGCAGGAGGCCGAGCTCAAGGAAAGTTTGTCTGATGAGGAGCACCTGAGCCTCCTCCTGTGCCCTGGTACGGCTCTTTATGAGCCAATTGTACAGGTAGGGGAATATCTGAATCCCCTGCTTGCGCAGGAAGGCTGCCACAACTCCCATGAACTTTGTGAAAACCCTCGGGGCTGCTGACAGGCCGAAAGGCAGCACTGCGAACTGAAGATGGGCGTCGGCTACGACGAACCTGAGGCAACGCCTGTGTTGGGAGATTACGGCAATATGGAAATACGCGTCCTTCAAGTCGAGGGCGGCATACCAGTCCCCTAGATCCATAGAGGGAATGATAGAGGACACGGAGACCATGCGGAACTTGAGCTTCTTTATGAACTTGTTCAGACGCCGCAAGTCTGAGGCCCCCTTTCGCTTTCGGTATTACGAAATAATGGGAGTAGAAACCCCTGCCTCTGAATTCCTGAGGAACTTCCTCCACTGCCCCTGCTGCAAGGAGGGACTGCACTTTCTGAGTTAGAAGTTGCTCTTGAGAGGGGTCCCTGAAGAGGGACGGGGAGGGGGGCTGGCAGGGCGGGAGGGAGGAGAACAGGATAGAATATCCCTTCTCTATCGTGCGAAGCACCCAACTGTCTGATGTGATTCAGGACCAGGCACGATAGATGGGGGACAGACATGACCCAAAGGTAGGGATGGGAGGATCCAGAGTTTTGACTATGCACGGGACAGTAGCTGAGTGGCGATCAGCGTCGGAACATTCCCTCAACTGTGACTGGTACCGAGTCGGGGGCAGCTGTGGAGATTCCAGAGACTCAATTTCTGGGGGGAGGGATAAGTCAGAGGCTTGAGCATTGGCCTGCTAAACCTAAAGTTGTGAGCTCAATCCTTGAGGGGGGCCATTTAGGGATCTGGGACAAAAATCTGTCTGGGGATTGGTCCTGCTTCAAGCAGGGGGTTGGACTAGATGACCTCCTGAGGTCCCTTCCAACCCTGGTATTCTATGATTCTTATGGTAAAGTACCAGGACTACAAGCAGGGTAGAACTGGTGGCTTCAATTGGTTTGTTTAGACACCATGTGTGGAATTTCTTCTATTTGTGGAGGTATGACAAGCATGTAGCTGGTAAGTTTTTAACTTCCTCAGAGCAGATCATCTCCTCGACTTGGAACCACTGGGGAGCCAGGCTCTCAGGTGGAGTGTCTCCATAGATTCACAGACTTAAGGTCAGAAGGGACCATTATGGTCATCTAGTCTGACCTCCTGCACAATGCAGGCCACAGAATCTCATCCACCGACTCCTGGAACAAGCCCCTAACCTATGTCTGAGTTACTGAAGTACTCAAATCGTGGTTTAAAGACCTCAAGGTGCAGAGAATCCTCCAGCAAGTGACTCATGTCCCATGCTGCAGAGGAAGGCAAAAACCTCCAGGGGCTCTGCCAATCTTCCCTGGAGGAAAATTCCTTTCTGACCCCAAATATGGATATCTGAGCATGTGGGCAAGACTCACCAGCCAGCATCCAGGAAAGAATTCTCTGTAGTAACTCAGATCTCACCCCCATCTAACATCCCATCACAGACCATTGGGCATATTTACCTGCTAATAATCAAAGATCAATTAATTGCCAAAATTAGGCTATCCCATCATACTATCCCCTCCATAAACTTATCAGCTTAATCTTGAAGCCATATGGTTTGGCCCCACCTTACTTGCCCTGGGAAGGTCTGTTCCATAGAACTCACTTCCTCTAATGGCTAGAAAACTTCGTCTAATTTCAAGTCTAAACTTACCTAGTGTACCAGTTTATATCCATTGGTTCTTGTGTCCACATTGGTACTAAAGCTAAATAACTCCCCCCTCTGATATTTACCCTCTGATATTTTATAAAGAGCATCATATCTGCCCCACCTTCTTTTGGTTAGGGCTAAACAAGCCAAGCTCTTCAATCTCCTTCATAGACAGGTTTCCATCCTTCGAGTCATCCTAGTATGTGTTCTTGTACCTGTTCCAGTTTGATTCACCTTCTAAACGTGTGACAAAGCTCCTCCTCTCACTGGTGGGTCCTGCGCTTTGGCAGATTTGCTCACCTTCGTGACTCCCCCACAGGTCTGGATCAACTCCTCCTGTGTCGATCAGGAGTTGGGGAGTTTGAGGGACACCTCGCCCACCCTCTATCCGAGGTTCCCACCAGGCCCTTTTGTATGCAGATTTCTATAGTACCCTTGTTAACAGCTGTATGACGCTACACTCCGGGCTACTTCCCCAATGGCCTCCTCCGCAACCCTTTTCCTCACCACGGATCTTCCTTCTTAGTGTCTGATAACGCATTGTGCTCCTTAGTCTCCAGCAAGCACACCCTCTCATTATATACTTCCTTGTGTTCCTCTTGTCTCCCAGCTCCACAGCACTTCCTCTCCTCTGCTCCTCCATCTGACTGGAGAAGCCCTTTTAAAACCAGTGTGCGCCTGATTACCCCTTGATGGCTACAGGTGTTCTAATCCTAGCTGTCTGCCTTAACTGGTTCTGCAGGTTCTGATATCTATGCAGACCCTGCTCTGGTCACTTGAGAACAGAAAACTACTCACAGTGACCAGTGATATTGCCCTCTACAGACTCCTGCACCCCACTGGCCTGGGTCGTCACATATCCCTCCTCTCCCGCTCAACACCAAAGGGGTTTGGGAGCTTGGGATGCCAGACGTGCAACATTGACAAAGCCATCAGCACTGCGTGACGGCTCCTGCTCTGTGTTGCACACAGGAACTGAAAGGTTGAGGGGATAAGAAGCCACCTGTCACCCTTGTGTGTTTTCTCCTTGTCAGCTGCATCCATTGCCGAGGGGCGATGGTCGAGTCACGAGGAACACATCTGCGCTCTACCGCGAGCAAGCTCAGTGAGAATATGTGAGCATCGAACGGTAGCTCCACTGCCCATTTGTACGGAGGCATCTCCATCCACCGATCGTGATAGAATATGTTGTTATCACACTGGAAGGTTCCCACTGGATTACACCATTGGGTGTTCCTCCTCCCCGACCATCTGTATGTATGAAGCCTCTCAACCTACTTCCGATTGCATCTGTCTGCAGGATAATCCTGGTGAAATCAGAGGCTCTATCAGTTACGGGTTATGCGAGGGGCAGTCCTTCGTCTGCTGATGCTTCCTTCTGGCTGCGATCCAGACCACTCTCACCCAGATCAGGTCCACGGGCTTTTACGTAAGCTCGTCACGGGGGCTTGCCCTGTGTGGCCAAAGTGGGGTTGAATAATCTCGATTTGCAATCACCAGTACTATCACCTAAACTGCCACTTAGTGAGGCTTTTGTCTCCTTCGTGCCATCGTCAGGCATTTTTGGATGGCCTCCAACTTGTTCACTTGGGGGTTTACCAGACCTTTCCCACAATGCACGCCAGATATTGGCCTCCGTAAACCCACGGCGCTACTTGGCAGGTTTGTGTCAGGCCAAGCTCGCCTGAGTTTCAAGACTGCCTCCACCTTCTCTAGGGATTTGACAGCTGGGGGTTGTTAGTGGAATAGACCATATCGATCCAAGTAGGCAGCAGCATATACGTTATGTGGGTCATAATAGCTGTGTCCATGAAGGCGCTCTGAAAGTAGCTGTGGGCCGCCATGTAGTCCAAAGGGAGGACAGTATCACTTAAAAGCCCTCTCGTGTGAGAACGCAGTCTTTTCTTGCGTCTTCTGCAAGGGGAATCTGCCACATACCCTATTCAAGTCTAGCGGTAGTCAAGAGTACGGGTCATACAACCAGCGGTCCATTAGCTCATCTTGCGAGGTGATGGGTATGCGGTCAACTGGGATACTTCATTTAGTGCTTCGAGTCGTGCAAAACCTGTGTGGTGCCATTCAGGTTTGGGCACCAGCAGACTGGCTGGACCCATGACTGTTGAGATTTTCGATGATCCCCACTCCAGCATTTTTACTTCTGCTTTTATTCCTCCCTTTTGGCGCTGGCCACTCGATAGGCCTCATGTTATTCTGCGCCTAGGGTTCGTGACAAGCTGGGTGATATGCTTGGTTGTCGACCTGGTTTTGTCGAGAACACATCTTGGATTCCGGACGATCATCTCGACACCTCTATTCTTCGGTCTGGGTGTTAAAACTGGGAGGACACTCTCACCGTTGTAAGTGTTCCTGGGGTATTTCTTTTGATTTAGGCAGCTCTGTGCATGCCAGGGTTTCGAAGTGTGATGTGATAAATCTTTTCTTGTTTTCGAGCTCCTGGCTCGCCCACCTTGTAGGTTACTTCCCCCACTGGATTCAACACCCATAGGGGCCCCTGCCATTGGGCCAGAAGCTTGTTTTCTGTCGTGGATACCAAACACCATCGCCCGATCCCCTGGTTTGGAACTGTCGGACTTTAGCCTGGCGATCTGTAATAGGTTTCTCTGGGCTCCTGGGCCTTTTCGCAAATGTTCAATACAATAGGGGTGATGGGCTATCCGGTCTCGCATCTGTTCCATTGTTCTACGGATTATATTATCATCTCCTCATTGGTTCTCTTCTCCAATCTCTTTGGATGTCTGTTGCACGGGGTGACGCCGATATAATAACTCGAAGGGGAAACACCCATTGGCTTGAGGCCTGAGGACCTCCTCGATAGCATAACATAAGGTAGGCAGTGGTGTCCGCATCCTTCCCACCCATTACCACCTTCCGTTCATAGCCTCAAGGGGTTTCGGTTAACCTTTCTAACAACCACAGCAGCGGATGTAGACTGAGTTCTCAGGGTATGTATATGGAGCAGCATACAGAGGTCCTTCATTAGCTTTGACATAAATGGGGTTCCTTGGTCTGTTAATATCTCCTTTGGTAGCCCCACTCGGGCAAAGATCCCCACCAGCTCTTTAGTTATTGTTTTAGAGGCTGTGTTCCGCAGGGCGACGGCTTCTGGGTAGCGAGTTGCATAGTCCAAAACAACAAGTGTATATTGGTGGCCTCGAGCCGTCTTCTCCAGGGCTCCCACTAAGTACATGGCTATTCGCTCAAAAGGAACCTCTATGATGGGAAGGGGTACTAAAGGTGCCCTCAGGTGGGGACGGGGACTGTGCAGCTGACACTCCGGGAAGGACGCACAGTACCTCCGCACTTCTTTATGTACTCCGGCCCAGAAGAACCGTCGCAGGACTCCTGCCAGGGTCTTCTCTACCCCCAAGTGCCCCCCAAAAAGTTGACTATGAGCAAGACTTAATACAGCGTTCTGGTGTTTTTGAGGTACTAGGATCTACTGTACCTTCTGCCCCTGTGCTGGTGCAACGCGGTATAAGAGATTCTTCTTCATTATGAAGTAGGGTCCTGGTTCCTGGGTTCTCCCTTCCACGGGGACCCCATCTATTTCAGTCACCTCTTTCCTAATGTTGTCGTACCTTGAGTCTTCGGCCTGGTCCCGTCCAAAATTTCCTGTCCCGGGGCTAATCTGCCCAAGATCTAGGGGCCCAGTCTCTGTTGCCTCTACTGGTTCAGAACCCTCTGGCCATGGATTCTTCATCACCTGAAGTTTTAAAACTAGGACAGGATTGTGTGTCTTATAGCACAGGCCAGAGAATTTCACCAAGTGATTCCTGCATATCTTTGAGAAAATCTGCTCCAGGTTCAACCAGAAGTTATGAGCTGGATGCAGGAATCACTTGATGAAACTCTCTGGTCTGTGCTATGCAGATGATCAGACTAGATGTACAGAAAGGTTCAAACCATACCTGGTTTTCCCAACTGAAAGGAAAAACTGAAGCTGAAATCAAATCTGCACACAGCAGAAACAAAGAAATATTCAGTTTCCTGCTAAGTATGTATGAAATTACACTCTGAGGAAACAACAATACAATCTGAAATAGAAAACGTAAAATTATGTAAAAACACCAAAAGGAAGTGCTGTATTGTTGTGATTCAGAGCTTACCTCTTCCCAGCATGTTAGCTCTCTGTCCTGTAGGCCAATCGTCCACATATCATTTAACCTAGATTATAGGAAAACAATATCAAATTTAAGTTTCTTTAGGTTGGTTATTTTTAGTTTGTGAAGTTGTAATGAACAAAGACATCAGTCAGCAGTGACAACAATCTAAACCTCAGAAGCATTCCCCGTTCTCAAACGCAGCAGGAATTCCTTAGCCTAGAGGCTGTTTTAACCAGTGCCACAAAAGCTACTAATAGACTCAAGATTTTAGCACTTTCCAGGATCATCACATGTAAACCCAGAACAGTATTACAGCACCGGTCTTGTTGCTTTTGTGCTACAATGAACTTCGTAACAGTTTTGCTCAGAGGATTTTGGCTGCTAACCCTGTGAGATTTTGGCTGAAATCCTCCTTTTTACTGTTCTGCTCCCTCCTTCCTTTCCATCCCCCACTGGCAACTCCAGACCCTGACCACAGGGATTAGTGATGTGGCAGAACCCTACCTCAAGGACATTTTAGATAAAGAACCCATTACCCCATCATTCTATTAGCGTGCCCAAATCTGACTATGCTGCTCTCTATACCAGTAAGCCCCAGCCTCTCAGGAATGCTCCCTTCCCTGATGTTTGTCTGCCTAGGGACTCAAGTTCCTCACACATTAAGATGTTAGAGAGCCCTCATTCCTGGTTCTTCTGCCCAGTCAATCTTCTTGCAGCCATCCTGAAGACTCCTGGTAATAGGTCTCCTACCTAAGAATTGAGTAACTCCTCAAAATGATCTGTTGTTCTCACCACCTCACCCGGAAAAAAGGCTCCCATTAGAGTTAAGAAACCTCCAGAGACATCTCCTCCTTTACCTGACTCATCTCTCAGGGACTCTGACTCAGTACCTCACTCCAGGTTTTCAAATAAGTTATATAAAGTGTGACAAAGTTCCTCCTCTACCTTGGTGGGTCCTGCGCTTATTGGCAGATTTGCTCACCTCAGTGATCTCCCCCACAGTCTGGATCAACTCCTCCTGTGTCTGATCAGGAGTTGGGAAGTTTGGGGGGAACCCGCGCCCACCCTCTACTCCGGGTTCCAACCCAGGGCCCTATGGATTTGCAGATGTCTATAGTGCCTCTTGTAACAGCTGTGTGACAGCTACACCTCCCTGGGCTACTTCCCCAAGGCAGCTCTCGAGACTCCTCCTTCCCTATCGTTCATGTCTGCTCAGGGACTAGATCCTCACATTACTCGTGCAACCTCATTCTGCCTTCTCTCTGCCCAGTCAATCTTCTGCCAGCCATCGCTGAAGACTCCTGTAATGTTCCTACTAGATATGAGAACTCCTAACATGATCTGTTGTTATCACCATCACCGGCAAAAAAGTGCCCCATTTCAGGTTAAAACCTCCGAGACATCTCTCTCCTTACCTGACTATCCTTCGGAGCGACTCTCGACCAGTACTCACTCCAGGTTTTCAACTAAGTTATTAAGGCTTGACAAACTCTCTCTACCTTGGTGGGTCCTGCGCTCATTGGCATTTGCTCACCTCAGTGACTTCCCCACAGTCGGATCAACTCCTCCTGTGTCTGATCAGCATTCTTGGGAGTATTAGGGAACCCGCCACCCTCTCACTCCAGGTCCACCCAGGCCCTTGGATATGCAATGTCTATAGGCCCTTGCTAACAGCGTGTGACAGCTACACCTCCTTGGCTACTTCCCCAGGCCTCCTCCGACCTCTTATCCTCACACTGAACTTCTCCTAGTGGTCTGATAACGCTTTGCTCTTAGTCCTCCAGCAGCCACCCCCATCTTAACTCCTTGTGTCCTTCTCCCCAGCTCCTCACACCACACCTCCTCTCCTCTGGCTCTTCCCATCTGACGGAGAGAGCTCCTTAAACCCAGTGCCCTGATTACCTGCTATTGATGCTACAGTGCTCTAACTCCCTGCTCCCTAATTGTTCTAGCAAGTTCCTGACTACTCTAGTGCGCACCCCTGCTCTGGTCATCTAGAAACAGAAACTACTCACCCAGTGACCAGTATATTTGCCTCTCACCGACTCCTGCACCCACTGCCTGTCTGTCACACATCCTCCCTCCTGCTCACACCAAGGGGTTGGCAGCTTGGGATGCCAACAGTTCACCACCATCGCACAATCCATCCGTGCACTTCGTGACTCTGTGTGCAGTGCAGGTCGGATAGAACACCTGTCACCCTGTGTTTCTTCTCCTTTTCCGCTGCATCCATTGCAGGAGCATGGTCGGTCACGAGACCTCTGCGCGAGCAAGGAGTAGCACACGCTCCATGGCCCATTTGTCAAAGCACTCCCTCATCCACCACTACATATGTTTGTTCCCTCGGAGGAGTTTCCTACTGAGATACACCTTGGTGTTCCTCCTCCCCCACCTCGAAACTGGCTCCTCACCCGTACTTCATGCACTGTCTCCGAAATTCTTGGTGAAATCAGAAGCTATTCGTACAGTTTGCGAGCAGTCTTCGTCTGTGATGCTCCTCCTCTGCGTACAATACCACCTTACACCATCAGCACGGCTTCACAGTCGTCAGGGGCTTGCCTTTTGCAAAGTGGGGATAAACTCTCGTAATACCACACTACACCTAGAATTCCCGACTTTTGCGACATCCGCCATATTGGTGGCCTCCAACTTGTTCACTTGGTTTACCAGACCTTTTCCCACAAGGCAGACAGAATATCTGCCTCCGTAAACCCTCACGCTCACTGCAGTTTGTCTGTAAGGCCAAGCTCGCCTGAAGGTATCAAGACTGCCTCCACTTCCAGGTTTCCAGTCTGGGGTATGTAACCACTTCGTCCAAGTAGGCCCAGCATAACTGTTATGTGGCATAATAGCTGGTCCCTGAGGCGCTCGAAAGTAGCTGGGGCCCATGTAGTCCAAAAGGAGGACAGTATCATTGAAAAGACCTCTTGTGTAGAGAACCTTCCGTTTTTCTCTTCGTCTTCCTGCCAAGGGAATCTGCCACATCCCTATGTCAAGTCTGGTAGTCAAGCCGGCCTACCCAGACGGTCCATAGCTCATCTATGCTGAGCATGGGTACGCATCAGAACTGGGATACTTCATATCTAGTCCGGATCGTCTGCAAACCACTTGCTCCTCAGGTTTGGGCCCAGCCACTGGGCTCGCAGCCACTGACTGTGCCAGATCTTCGATTCCCCAACTCCAGCATTTTACTTCTGCTTTTATTTCTCCCTTTGGCCGCTGGCATCGATAGCCCTCATTGTTATTCTGGCCTAGGTTCGTGACAATCGGTGATATGCTTGGTTTCGACCTGGTTTTGTCGAAACACATCTTGTTCCGGAAAATCATCTCAGAACCTCATTCTTCGCGTCGTTTAACTGAGGCACTCACCTGTTGAAGTGTTTCCTGGGTCAGTCTTTCTTTGCACTCATTTGTGAGCGCACGACCGGCTCGGCAGTCTGATTGTTCACAATTTTCTTGTCGTTCCTTTCGGCGCCCTGTGATGCCGCACCTTGTAGCTCACTTCCCCAGATCCACACAGCCCTAGCCCTGCCATTGGGCCAGAAGCTCTTTTTCTGTCGGGATACCGAACCACTCGCCGATCCCCTGGTTGGAACTGTCGGACTTTAGCCCTGGCGATTGTAATAGGTTCTCTGGGCTCCTGGGCCTTTTCCAATGTTCCATACAATAGGTGCATGGGCTATCCGATCTCGCATCTGTATTACCTTTCTATTATATTTTCCCTCATTGGTTCTCTCCTAATCTCTTCTTGGCGGAATTCTCTAGTATGCACCGGGTGACTCCGATATAATAACTCGAAGGGGGAAAACCCATTGAGGCCTAGGTACCCCCCCATAGCATAACATAAGGTAGGGCAGTAGGGTGTCCCAGTCCTTCCTGTCCCGACTTACCACCTTCCTTATCATAGCCTTGAGGGTTTCGATTAACCTTTCTACCAACCATCAGTGTGCAGATGTTAACTAGTTCTCAGGGTATGTATGGAGCATGTACAGAGTTCTTCATTGGCTTGACATAATGGGGTTCCTTGGTCTGTTAATATCTCCTTGTACCCCACTCGGCAAAGATCCCCCACCAACTCCTTAGTTATTGTTTAGAGGCTGTGTTCCGCAGAGGCACAACTTCTGTACGCTAGCATATCCACAAAACACAGTATATTGGGCCCCGAGCCATCTTCTCCAGGGTCCCACTAGCTCCAGGGCTATTCGCTCAAGGCCCCTCTATGATGGGAAGGTACTAAAGGTGCCTCAGGTGGGGACGGGACTGTCCGCCACACCGGGCAGGATCGCACATACTTCGCATCCTCATTACTCCGGCCAGAAAACCGTCGTAGGACTCCTGCCAGCTTCTTCTTACCCAAGTGTCCCCAAATAGATTGACTATGAGCAAGACTTAATACAGCGTTCTGGTGTTTTGAGGTACTAAGATCTGCTGTACCTTCATGCCCCTGTACTATGCACTACGGTATAAGATTCTTCTCATTATGAAGAGTGTCCTGGTTCTGGTTCTCCCTTCCACGGGACCCATCTATTTCATCACCCTTCCTAATGTTGTCGTACCTTGTCTTCGGCCTGTCCCGTCAAATTTCCGTCCCGCTAATCTGCCCAAGACTTTTCTAGGGCCCAGTCTCATTGCCCTTACGGTCAAATCGTTCAGGGGTCAGACTCAGGAGCTTCATCCCTCCTGGGCTGCCTCCTTTCACGCTGTCGGCCGCTTCGCCTACCTACGACGACGCGCACCCTCTTGTTGCCCAGCTATCTCGGTTCCAAGGCTAGATGCCCTCTTCTCCCTTTCCGACCTCTTCTACCCTGCTCCCGCGAAATACATCGGACTATTCAGCAGACACTGGGGGCTTGACAGCTTACTTGGACTGCCTTCAGTAACTCGATTCCCCTCTTCTCCATCCTCCTATTGGACCAATAATCTCCAAAGCTGGGAATCCCTCCCTATGCGCACGGTCGTATGGGAGTTTTAGGACTACCACTCGCTGCTCCTCTATGTTCCTTCAATTCTCAATTTACTGTGCTGTGCGTAGATAACCACACCCTGTCCCACCACGCTGTTATCCCGTCCTCAGCCCCAGGCCAAGCACTCACACTTCACAAGCTTCCGAGACAAGCGCTGATAGCACTCTCCAACCACCCACCCTATTGTCTCCTACCCCATTACCTTACTCGTCGGCTAACATATGTGGTTGAGACCCCAAAGTATTAGGTGAATTAGGGCATGGGTCTGCCAGTTCCAGGTACTACACTGCATAGCTCCTCACATTGACATTGTGCAGCTATATTTCCCACTCCCGCAAGCAAAATCTGTAGGCCTTAGCATCCCGATCTCTTGTTGGCAGCAAAATCCCCAACTCTTTTCTCTCAGTGCTCTGACTCTTCGTGGCTTCTGGTCCCTCAGACACCCACCCTCTCTTTCCACTGGCTTCCTGTGCCCCGCACTTGAGCTCTACGCTTAATGCTGTCGTTTAACCCAGGCGTCCTCTTCCTAACCATGTCAGGTCCTCCTCGCGTCCTTCGCTTTTACCGTGCAACCATCCTCACTCATAGCTGAGATTCTTTCTGGCTACCCAGTCGAATGTCTGGTCAGTCCCCTCCATTATCGTCGAAATGACCAGACCTCTATATCTCTTCTGCACTCCGAATTCTTTCGCACACCACCTTCGTGCACGATGGATGAGGTCCCAATTGACCGCGCGACGTCTTTATTTCCTGGCACTCCATCGTCGAACCACTGGCCCGCACTCGCAGTCTTACCCAATTGCCAGCTCTCTCTTTCAGCCTGGGTAGTCTCGCTGCAGGCTCTTCAGGCAGATCACTAGTAAGCTTCTGGCTCTCTCCACACAGGAATGAGGCAAGGATGCCAGACCACTGATTCGAGCAGCCTCCCGTAGGGCTTCTCTCGACACAGGCCAGAAGGTACTGCCTCTACATCTATCCTCCCGCCTTTTCCTGCAGCCCAATGCTTGCCCGAATGAACTGGTCCAATCATGCCATTGTTCAGCTCTCGCTAAGCCTCTTTACTGGTTTACCAGTCTCGCGCAACATAGCTCGGTCTTGAAAGCCTCGGCCATCCAGCAGGCATTAGTCTCTTGCTGCATCCCGCACTGCTTCTGTGGAGCGTGCCTGGACACGGTAGCCTCCTGCGGCCGCGTACGCTTGATACTGCCGCACTAATGTCTTCCATGTGTGCAATGAAAAACAACTAACCTCTACCTTTTCCTTCTTTTTATTTTAAATCACCCCTTCTTCTGCTGCCTGTTCACACCAAGATCCCACTCCTGACCACCAGTCTCGTGACAAAGTTCTCCTCTACCTTGGTGGGTTCTGCGCTTATTGTCAGATTTGCTTCACTCAGTGATCTCCCCACAGTCTGGATCACTCCTCCTGTTCTGATCAGGAGCTGGATTGGGGGGAACCCAGGCCCGCCCTCTACTCCGATTCCAACCAGGCCTATGATTTGCATGTCTATAGCTCTCCTTGTACAGCTGTGTGACAGCTACAACTCTGGGCTACTTCCCAAGCTCCTCGAGGCCTTCTTTATCCTCACCACAGACCTTCCTCCTGTGTCTGATAACGCTTGTGCTCCTAGTCCTCCAGCAGCACCCCTCTCAGTCTCACTCGCGTCTCTTGCTCCAGCTCCTCACACACACCTTCTCTGCTCTGTCCTTCACCTCTTCACTGAAGCAGCTCCTTTAACACCCCAGGTGCCCTGACTTAGCCGCCTTGATGGCCAGGGTTCTTAATCAGCCTTCTCCCTACACTTGGCTTCTAAGCAAAGTCCTTGACTACTCTAGTGCAGACCTCTCTCGCCTCACTAGAAAAAACTACATCACCCTGTCCTGGTTATTTGCCCTTACCAGCTCATTGCACCCCATCTTCTTCCGGGGTCTGTCACAAAATAATAAATAAGTTCATCAGGTAAGGTAAATAAGGCTAATTCAGATGGAAAACCCAGTTCTGACTCTTCCCGCTCACAACTTCTCACTAGAAAATCAGCAACAACAGCGTCGCTTACCTTCTCATATCCTCCAATCCTAAAACATTCGCTGCTGCAATCGCCCCTTAGTGCAAACGTAAAACACTCTATGTTCTTATTCTGAGCTGTACCAAACTCATTAAGGAAAAAGCACAACTTGATGGTCCCTAAGGTCATGTCCTAACTGCAGCTAAACAATTTGTGACTGCTTCCGTGTACATCTGACTCAGCGCTCCCAGGACTGTAAAATGGAGACCATTCAGGCTGTCGCTGCCAGCCTTTCCCCTTGGGGGACTCGGCAGCTTGGCCGAAGCCCAAGTCAGCTAACATAGCCAAGCCATAGGTTTAAACATGCTACGCTCTCTGACTGCCAGACAGTCCACTTATCGATCAAGCAGCCTCGCTGGGTGTGAGAAGCCAGGAGCTCTGAACATCTACACTGATTGTTAACACCTACGTTAAGAATT
Organism: Chelonoidis abingdonii; assembly: GCF_003597395.2. Taxonomy (NCBI): domain Eukaryota; kingdom Metazoa; phylum Chordata; order Testudines; family Testudinidae; genus Chelonoidis; species Chelonoidis abingdonii. The sequence goes on along the minus strand of NC_133772.1, from coordinate 28,114,426 downwards.
TCAACCTTGAGCTTCAAGCCTTAGGATTCTGGAGGTCACACTCACCAGCCATGCAACTCCAAGATGAAACACACATATCCAGACTTACAAATCACAGAATCATTACGAAGATTGCCATTTGCCCTCCAAAACTGTGGGTGCTCTAGCGCCTTGAACCTGTCACTTGGAAAACTTAAAACTCACCTGGCCACTGATGGACCATTGTACTCACAGTGCTTCCCTTCAAGGAGATGAGCAAGCTATAAACTGGTAAAGACTCTATAGATGCAGGCCCTCTGGGAACACAGATGATAGGTTCATGTAGTTTGCACGGGAAAGTCTTTAGTGACAGGTTGTTGCAATCGAGCTACATCGCATGGACAGGCGCGACACTTAGTCACCAAACGACAGGTCATAAAGGAGTACTCTCTCACAGTTATTGGCGGGGCCCTGCTAACCTGCCTTGCTTTGGCTAGACCTTGTACCAGATAAGAGATTTGCCAAAAGACAATTGTACATGTACACTGTGTAGTGGGTGTAGAAAGGGTGGTGTTCTGGCAGACGGAAATCCCGTCGGAAAGGCCTTACAGCACCCTATGGACTGCCACATCAACTGGGCTGGTGAAGGCATGAGTGTGAAGCATTTACCCACCAATGGACTAGACAGCAGTAGTCAGTGCATAAGTGCACACGCAGCCAGAAAGCACCCACGACAGCTGAGAGCTGGGATCAACCTGGCCAACAGAATCAGATCGTGACTCCAGTGATGGAGGCCATCGGCCATCGGCAAGAAATCAGCGACCCTGCGGTATCGACAGCACTCTGCGGGGGGCGAGAGGCTCATCCTGCGAAGGGGGTCAGAGCGTGAGTAAGCTCTCTGCATGCCTCGACTGATGATGAATAACCACGTGGAAATGGAGGGAGAGGTCACAGTATGGAGGGAAGAAGCGAAGAGGAGCACAGAATATCCAAGGTGGAAAGGACCTTCAGCGACGCCCCCCAGCGTAAGACCAACGCCACGGCGCAAAGCAGGCCAAGCCCCAACTAAGCAGCCCACGCCAGCATGCCCGCGTGCCCTCGTCGTGGGGAGAAGATACAGCCCGGCGGGATGATTGGTGTGGATGTCCGCCGGGAGCCAGGAGTGGCTGAGATAAACCTCCTGAGTCCCCACGCGTATCATGTGATGGTGTCTATAATTCACTCCCTTACACCAATCCCATACGTGAACCCCTCTCCACCTTGCACAAGTGGTTAGCAGCATCAAATACATGCATGGCAATAACCCTACACCGTCCCCAAGCTCGGAAACCCCCTGTCCCAAAGCAATGAGCCCACCCGACCCCCCCACCAGATATGTAAAGGTTACTTTTTGAGCCCTCTGCCATTGGGCCAGCACCTCCAAAAAGTGAGAGTAAAGCATCCGACTGTGCTGGCCAGGTCATCCAGTCTAGCCTTGCTAGTGCGGTGCACTGTGCTGGCTAGGTGTAGAATTGCAGACTCTCGCTGCATAAGTCACCCAGGGAATGACGCACCCTATTGGCCTGTCAACAGCAAGGATGTGGCATGCCAAAGGGTCTGTAAATCTCCGACGGATTGCAGTTCTGCCAAAAACAAACATGCGTACACCCCCTAAGAGTGAAAAATTGTTCTTTGGCAGAACTCTAAAGGGATGACGGTTCATGAAGCCAAAGCAAAGGAGGTAGCTGCGGGCCCCCCAGAGAATAACGTGACGAGGTCAGTAATCCATTATAGGAGAACGTCGTGGGTGGAATGAGTTGTCGAGCCTGTCCAAATGTAGACCCCGATGGCGCAAAAAAAACCTGCATGCAGACTGCCCAGTGCAACCAGTGACATAAAGGGTGATCTCATTGGTCCACAGGGCCTTGCATGAACTATATGTAAGTTTATAGGGCCATGGCGCCTGAGCGAGAGCAAACTGGATACTATGAGTCCATCAGTGCCCAGGGCATTTACGGTTTTCCCACAGCTGCCACAGGTCAAAGGCTAGAGCAGCCACATGGAGTCGCATAGGGATGCTCTTGAGTTCGGATGTGTAAGGTCTGGGGGAGATGTCACTGTGAGTCGCATGGCTTGTGGGACCCCCAGAATGCCTAGGCTTGAGTCAGGTTTGAAAATTCGTACGTGTGGCGACTCATCAGTCGTAGATGTGCAAGCCCTGATGCTCAAACCCAGGTCATTGCGACTGAACCCAAATCCCTGACTTACAGTGCAGTGTAGACGTAGCAGTGAACCCATGCTGCATGTTTGCGACGTGCAAGGGCTTGGCCCAACTCCAGTCCCCCCAAGAGGAAAGGCGCCGCCCGAGCCCCGGAATGCTACACCACAATTGGGTTACAGTCCTCGAGCTGAGCACTGACACAAGCCAGCCACAAATGGTAAACTGCAGTTAGACATTACCTAGGGACCCATACAAAACGGTACTGTGCGCTTTCTAAGATTTGGTTACAGCTGCAGAAAGACAAGATGCGTTGCCACAAGCCATTCAGCAGCCATTCGCGTCAGTGAAGAATGGATGGCCAAAGTAAGCACCCGGTGTGTCTGTGTCGTAGTGAGAGCTTGAGCGGAAGAGTCAGAACCCGTTTCGCCCATGCTGAAGCGCTCAAGCCCTTGAGTTACCTTGACTGAGAAATCTGATTGTGAACTTTGGGGACAGACCCCGCCACGTGGGGTGCAGGGTGGGTAGAGGAAATATGACGGTCACAGGTGAGTGTTTTCTGGGTCCTCGATGACAGAGCAGGTGCTGCCACTCAGAGTAGTCCGGACAACCTTGCTAGAACCAAAGGCCAGACAGGTCATGTAGACACCTGAAGCCAATGAAGCCGGCTAAGCAGGCGCACCTGGGTTTGAAAGGAGCTCTCTCCAGTCAGAGGGAAGGACCAGAGCAGAGAGTGTGTGGAGACTGGCACAAGAGACAAGGAGCTGAGCGAGAGGGTGCTGCGGTGGGACGAAGAGCACAAGCGTTATCAGACACAGGAGGAAGGTCGGGTGAGGAAAAGAAGGCCTCGAGGAGGCCCCCTGGGAAGTAGCCCAGGGTGAGCTGTCACACAGTTGACAAGCGACGCATAGACAACTGCAACACATAGGCCCGGGGAATCCGGAGGAGAGGGCGGCCGGGCCCCCCAAACCTCCCCAGCTTCCGACGAACAGGAGGTGTGATCCAGACTGTGGGAGATCACTGAGGTGAGCAAATCTGACAATAAGCGCAGACCCACCAAGGAGAGAGGAACTGTGTCACAACTGTGCTCAGGAGTGGATGCTGTGGTGTGCATGAGCGCGAGCAGAGAAGGAGGTATGTAAAAAAAAAAAGAAAGGAGAGGGTATTTTTGCATTCACACAGGGAACGATTGAGGCGGAGCAGTATACAAGCTGATCGCGGCCAGCAGGAGCTGACCGTGGTCCAGCAGCGCGCCCGAGCAGCCTCAGCAAGCAGGGCACGCGCACAAAGAGAATCGCCTGCGGAGACCAGCGGCGCAAGACCAGCTGAGGCGAAAGTGGGGAAACAGGAAAGCCCTGACAAGCTTGAACCCAGGGCCAGATTGACACAGTGCATCGGGCAGCATGGGCTTGCGAGAAAAGACGCGGGTGAGAGAACTTGGAGGAGGCAACCTTCGGCCGGGAAGAAGCCGACGGGAGCCTGGGCCGCGAGTCAGTGGCGCGCGGCCGCATTGCCGGGTGGAGAGCCAGAAGCGTACCTAGATCGCCGAAGAGCGGCAGGCAGACTACCCCAGCGAAAGCAGAAAGAAGCCGCAAGCGGGAACGACTGCCCATAGTCGGCCAAGTGTCACGAGGGACGGACCAGGAAATTAAAAAGCCGCCGGTCCCAATGGGAGGACTCACCATCTCGCACGAAAGGTGCGAAACAAGGCCCGGAGTCCAGAAGAGAGACGAGAGGCGGTGCATCGACCGAACAGGAGGGACGACCACCAACCGTCGCCCCCACCGGGAAGCCAGAAACCGCCACCGAGGAGGAGAGGTGATGCACTGGGAGAAAGGCGAAGGACAGCGAGGGAGCGACGACCAGGGAGAAGAGGCACCGGGGTTTAAACGACACATGAAGCCCGAGAGGCTTGCCAAGTGACGGCCACCAGGAGACTCCAGGGAAAAGAGAGGGCTGAAGCTTCACCAAACCAAGAGAGAACGAGAGAGAGAGGATGGATGGTAGACGGCCAAACCAAGAACCGGGAATTGCGAATGCCCATTACAGAGTGAGGCCGCGGGGAGGGACATTAGCTGCACAATTCCCTGAGAGTGAGTAGCCGATGCTAGTGTAACCGGGAAGGCAGACCTGGCCTAATGCACCAGAGCCACCGTGTGGCGCTCTATCAACTCGGCAGCAGGTACACTCGTACCATAAGAGGTAAATGGAGAGACCACAGCACGGGACGGAAGGCATCACGCTTGGGCTCGGGAAGCTGGAAGTTAGCAGCGGCTGGGCGGAAGCGGTACGGGAAACAGCGTCCTGGACAGGGGACGACCCACCACCAGTAAAATGAGAGAAAGAAACACACGACGACCATGGCAGCAGGAGTCCTAAACTCCCATCCGGGCGCAGAGGAACTGTCCCACGCGTGGGAGAGATGCAGGTAGGAGATGGGAAAGAAGAGGGATGCCGGAAGGGACGGAGTCATCCACAGTAGACGGCATCAACCCCAGCTTCTGGAAAAGAGCCCCAAGAGTGCCGCCACAGGGGTGAGAAAGTGCGAAAGGGAAAGAGGGCAACTAAGGCGGGAACCCGGAATACTGGCCAAGCCAGCAGTCCGTGCGGAGTAGCGAACCCCAGCAGCGAAAACGGAGGCCACCCAGCGGGGAAGCTCCTTGAGGTCACCCCACCAACGCTGCTGAACCATAGAGGCAACAACCTGGGCCCGAATGCTGTGGGCAAGTTAGCCCCGACAGGATGTGGACGGACCAGGCCGAAGAGCAAGTGACGACACATGAGAAAGGAGATGAAATAGAGGGCTCCGGGCAAGGGAAACCCTTTAGGAACCAGGACCGCGCCTAAGAAGACAGAAGCTTTGACCGAGCAGGCAGTACAGGGGCAGAGGGACAGGAGAGCTTAGGTACCGCAAAAACACACCAAACCCGGGATGAGGCTTGCTGCAGATGCATGGAGGGGGGAGCACGGGAGAGAAACCCTGGCAGGACCGAAGACGGGCGGCCCTAGACAGGAAAAAGGTGCGAAGGACGGGCAGCCGCCCGGGGCAGGGGCACGTCACAGCCCCGCCCACCGGCACGTGAGACCCCTCTCACAGAGAGCCCTGGGGACGAATAGCCAATGGACGAGCTGGACCCCCGGAGAAGCGCTGGACCAAGATTAGACTTGGGTCTGACTAGGCCCGCTGGACCCAGAGGTCCCGGCTGCGAGACACCAGCCCGAAAACAATAATTAAGAGGCGGGAGTCGGGCCGAGGGCGACCAAAGGAGACGCTAACAGACCAAAGAACCCATTAGGCCACAGCG
>NC_133772.1:28090347-28108941 GCF_003597395.2 Chelonoidis abingdonii | reverse complement strand
TTGTACAGAAGGTTCCAAACACTGTTTTTCCACTGAAAGGGAAAAATTCGTTGACTCTGGTGCTCTTTTGTTGACATCAATTGCACACAGTCCAGAAGCAATAGATAATATTCACGTTTCCTGTAGTATGTAATGACTTAACACTCTGAGGAATAACACAATTACGACATCTGAAATAGAAAAGATAAAAATTATGTAACAACCCGCAAGAAAGTAGCTGCATTGTGCTTCGCTCTCGCGCTTACTCTTCCCCTAGCATGTTAGCTCTCTGTCTATGTAGGGCAATGTCTCCATATCATTTACCTCATTATAGGCAAACACATTATCAATTTAAGTTTGTTTTTTTAGGCTTAGTTATTTTTAGTTTTGTAGGTTGTAATGGAACAAGACATCAGGTCAGCCAGTGACAACAATCTAACCCTCCGAGCATCCCCGTTCTCAAACCGCAGCAGTGGACATTCCTTATAGACCTAGAGGCTGTTTTACCAGTTGCCACAAAGCTTACTAATAGACTCAAGATTTTTTAGCGACTTTCGGCCTCTTCACATGTAAACCAGTACAGTTATCTACCAGCACGGTCTGTGTTGCTCTTTTGTGTACAATGAACTTCCGTAACCAGTTTTTTGACTCAGAGGATTTTGGACTTGCTAACCCGTCGCATTTTGGCTGACAATCTCCTTAACTGTATTATGCCTCCTCTTTTCATCCCCACTGGCAACTCCAGTACCTGCACCACAGGGATTTAGTGATGTGGCGAACCCGACCTCAAAGGAACAGTGTTATAGAATTAAAGAACCCATTACCCATGTTCATTTTTAGCGCTGCCACATCCTGACTATGCTGCCTTCTCTATCCAGTAGCCCAGCTCTCGAGGATCTCCCTTTCCTTCCTGACTGTTCTGTCTGCTCAGGGACTGTCATTCCCACATACAAGTATGTGAGAGCCTATTCTGCGTTCTTCTCTTGCCCAGTCAATCTTCTGCCAGCCATCCTGAAGACTCCTGTAATGTTCCTACTAAGATTGAGTAACTCCTCAAATGATCTGTTGTTCACCACCATCACCCGGAAAAAAGGCTCCCATTCAGGTTAAGAACTCCGAGACATCTCTCCTTACCTGACTACTTGAAGCACTCTCATCTCAGTGGATTCGCTCGTATCTCCAGGTTTTCAAATAGTTATTAAAGTGCTATGAAAGTTCTCCTCTACCTTGGTGGGTTGCGCTTATTGCAGATTTGTACCTCAGTGATCTCCCACAGTTGATCAACTCCTCCTGTGTCTGATCAGGAGTTGGGAGTTTGGGGGGAACCCGCGCCCACCTCTACTCCGGGTTCCAACCCAGGGCCTATGGATTGCAGATGTCTATAGTGCTCTTGTAACAGCTGTGTGACAGCTACACCTCTGGGCTACTTCCCCGAGGCCTCTCGAGGCCTTCTTTATCCCTACACTGGACCTTCTCCTAGTTGTCTGATAACGCTTTGTCTTAGTCCTCCAGCAGACACCCTCCCATCTTAACTCCTTGTGTCTCTTGCTCCCAGCTCCTCACACACACTTCCTCTCCTCTGGCTCTTCCATCTGACGGAGAGAGCTCCTTTTAACCCAGTGCCCTGATTGACTGCTTGATTGCTACAGTGCTCTAATGCCTGTCGCCTAATTGTTCTAGCAAGTTCCTGACTACTCTAGTGCAGACCCCTGCTCTGGTCACTCTGAGAACAGAAACTCTACCACCCAGTGACCAGTATATTTGCCTCTACCGACTCCTGCACCCCATGGCCTGGGTCTGTCAACATACCTCCCTCCTGCTCACACACAAGGGGTTTAGGCGCTTGGGATGCCAGAAGTGCCACGAAAGCAATCTTTAGTCGTGACGCTTCCTGCTCTGTGTTGCACGAAACGAGCTTTGTGTTCTTCTCCTTGTTCCGCTGCATCCATTGCGAGCGGGCATGGTCGGTCACGGACCTCTTCGGCGCGAGCAAGCGAGTAGCACAACGTCCATGGCCCATTTTTGCAAGGCAATCCCTCATCCACCACTACATATTTTTGTTCCTCTCGGAGGAGTTTCCTACTGAGATACACAATTGGGTGTTCCTCCTCCCGACCATCTGTGTATAATGGCCCCAACCATACTTCCATGCATGTGTGCAGATAAATTCTTGGTGAAATCAGGAAGCTAGTCTTATCAGAGGGCAGTCTTCGTCTGTGATGCTTCCTCTGCTGCGTACACAGTACCACCTTACAGATCAGGTCACACAGGTCGGGGTCTGCCTTGTGGCAAAGTGGGGATAAACTCGTCGTAATACCACACTAAACCTAGGAATGCCGGACTTTTCTTGGGCCATTTTGGTGGCCTCCAACTTGTTCACTTGGTTTACCAGACCTTTTCCCACAATGCAGCCAAGATATTGGGCCTCCGTAAACCCTACAGCGCTTGGCAGTTTGTCTGTAAGGCCAAGCTTGCTAAGGTATCAAGACTGCCTCCCTTAGGTTTCGCCAGTCTGGGGTATGAATAACCATATCGTCCAAGTAGGCAGCAGCATAATGTTATGTGGGCATAATAGTGGTCCATGAGGCGCTCGAAGTAGCTGGGGCCCATGTAGTTCAAAAGGGGGACAGTATATTGAAAAGACCCTGTGTAGAGAACGCAGTTCTTTTCTCTTGCGTCTTCTGCCAAGGGAATCTGCCACACCCTATGTCAAGTCTGGTAGTCAAGTACCGGGCATTACCCAGACGGTCCATAGCTCATCTAGTGAGGCATGGGTACGCATGCGACTGGGATACTTCTATTTAGTCTCAGTGCGTTGCTGGTCGCCCTCAGGTTTGGGCACCAGCACGACTGGTGGACCATTTTTTATGATCCCCAACTCCAGCATTTTTTTACTTCTGCTTTATATTCCTCCCTTTTGGCCGCTGGCATCGATAGGCCCTCATGTTATTCTGGCCTAGGGTTCGTGACAACGCGGTGATATGGCTTGGTTTGTTCGACCTGGTTTTGTCGAAAACATCTTGGTTCCGAAAATCATCTCAGAACCTATTCTTCGGTTTCTGGTGTTTAAACTCGAGGAGCACTCTCACTCTGTTGACAGGCTGTTTCCTGGGTGGTAGTCATTTTCACTTATTGCATGCCTCTTGTGCATGCCAGGGTTTCAGAAGGTTGATGTGATAAATCTTTTTCTGTTTTCCTGCGACTTTGTTATTCCCACAGGCAATGGCCTGCCATTGGGCCAGAGCTTGTTTTTGGTACCAACACCATCGCCGATCCCCTGGTTGGACTGTCGGCTTTAGCCCTGGCGATTGTATAGGTTCTCTGCTCCTGGGCCTTTTCAAATGTTCCATACAATAGGGGTGAATGGGCTATCCGGATCTCGCCTCGTGATTTACCTTTCTATATTTCTTTTCCCTCTTGGTTCTCTTCCTCAATTCTCTTGGCGATTCTAGTATGCACGGGGTGACGTCCGATATAATAACTCGAAGGGGAAAACCCATGCTTGAGGCTGTAGGTACCTCCAGATGCAAACATAAGGTAGGGCAGTAGGGTGTCCCAGTACCTTCCTGTCCCGACTTACCACCTTCCTGTATCATAGCCTTGAGGGTTTCGATTAACCTTTCTACCAACCATCAGTGTGCAGATGGTACTGAACAGTTCTCAGGGTATGTATGGAGCAGTGTACAGAGGTCTTCATTGGCTTGACATAATGGGGTTCCTTGGTCTGTTAATATCTCCTTTTGGTAGCCCACTCGGCAAAGATCCCCCACCAACTGCTTTAGTTTTGTTTAGAGGCTGTGTTCCGCAGAGGACAACTTCTGGGTAGCGAGTAGCATAGTCCAAAACACAAGATTATATTTGTGCCCCGAGCATCTTCTCCAGGGGTCCACTAGGTCCATGGCTATTCGCTCAAAGGACCTCTATGATGGGAAGGGTACTAAAGGTGCCTCAGGTGGGGACGGGACTGTGCAGCTGACACTCGGGCAGGATAGCACAGTACTTCGCACTTCTTCATGTTACTCCGGCCCAGAAGAACCGTCGTAGGACTCCTGCCAGGGTCTTCTTCTACCCAAGTGCTCCCCAAATAGAGGACTATAGCAAGACTTAATACAGCGTTTTGGTGTTTTGAGGTACAAGATCTGCTGTACCTTCTGCCCCTGTACTGATGCACACTGCGGTATAAGAGTATCTTCTCTCATACTGATAGAGTGGTCCTGGTTCTGGTTCTCCCTTCCACGGGACCCATCTATTTCAGTCACCTCTTCCTAATGTTGTCGTACCTTGAGTCTTCGGCCTAGGTCTCGTGCCAAAATTTCCTTTGTGCTTCCGTGCTAATCTGCTCCAGATGTCAGGGGCCCAGTCTCTGTTGCCTCTACTGGTTCAGAACGTATAGGGTGGGGTTCAGACTCAGGAAGCTTCTCCTTATCTGCCTTTCTGAGTGTACCAGGTCCTCTGAATTCTGTCTTTTCTGGCTCTGAAGTTTCACGGCCCGTTGGATCATCTGTATCTCTTGTTAGCTGAAGATTTAAACATTCTACTCCATTTATTATTGTTCACCCGTAAGTAAGGAGCGGGGGGACCCCCTCTCACAATATTCTTTCTATGGAGGTCAGAGGGTCGCGCGCGGGTGTTAGCCCTCTCTGTGTGGTTGGCTACAGGTTTTAGAACAGGTTACATGGGCTTTCTAGCTTGCCCTTCGGTGTTTCCTTTTTTCTCGATTTTATCATGTCTCGGAAATGGTTATCTAATTATCTCTATTTCTGATTGGTTATTTACTAGATTCGTGTGTAGGATGAGGACCTCTGCTTAAGACCGTATCTTTCTAGCATGTTTGATTTCCATTGGCTCTGCACTGCTCAGGAATCGGATGCCCCTCTTTCTCAATCCTCCTACTGGAAATAAGTCGCTCACAAATGATGGTGCGAAGTCCCTAGCCCATGTCGCAGCAACCGTGCAGTACCTAATGGAGGTATGGACTACGATCTGCTGCGCATACCTCAAGACTGTGTTGTGGTATGCGGCATATAATATCTCTTTCTGTTTAACTTGGGCCCACATTGGCAGTGGATACACCCAGTTTTATGCAGTGTAGTAACCAACTGTTCCCGGGACGCATGTATTATTCCCGTCGCTTTAGCCCGCGCAGCTGAACTAGCACTTTCACAAGCTTCCCCGAGACAGGGTGATAGACCTCCGCAAAGGATTCTCCTACAGTTTAGCGCCTGTTTTCTGGCTACCCATTTAGCTTTATTGGCTTCTACTGCGTGAGAGCTCATGTTTACGATAAACTTATTGTGGGCTGTAATTGTGAAGACCTCCCTAATAAAGTCAGAATCGAGGTAGTTTGCTGTGAATTAGGGGAATGGCTCGTGATCTGCCAGTTCCCCCAGTTTTTATTTTACTGTATAGGTGTACCTCGCTCTTTGCACATTTTTATGGGACATTGGGATTGTAGATAATATGGAGTCAACTCTCACTCTCTGTTTGTCTAGCGACCCATGTTGTGTTCAGTATGGGTTAATCGCAGTATAGGCATTCCTTTTCGCGGCTTGGTTGTGGCAGTGCTCTCATCTGATACTTCCTGTTCTCTCTCTCCATGCTTTTCATTACTTTTTGTGGTTTATTGCGCTAGAGTCCTTTCTCGCCATTTCTTTTTTGTTCACCTCTTGGCTATAACTGTGTCGGCCCCAGTCTCTCAACTGTTCTGTGAGGATGTATTGCGTGCTTAGTTATACCAGGAGTTTAACTCTTCCTAACTGGTAGGTCAGCTCCGTCGTGTTTCCTTCGCCTTTCTCAGTGCACAATCTCATCATAGGCTGGGAGTTCTTTTGGCGATGTAGCCAGGTCGCAAGGGTCTGGGTGGTAGGTCCCTCATGTATACGGTTCGATGACCAGGAACTTAGATATCTTCTGACTCCGTTCTGTTCGCACCGATTTCGTGCGAGATGGGATGAGGTAATATCCTTGTTGAGGAACGACGTGGCTATGTTTTCTTTTATACCCTGAGTAACAATACTGGCTCAAGTAACTACCAACTGGCCTTGCTCCGACACATGTACTAGTCGCTATATCCCCAAGTATATTGCTAAATAGTTCGAATCTCTTTGTCGTTCGTGGGGTTAGTCTGCTGCTCTCAGTTCTGTTAGGCAGGTCCCTAGTAGGCCTTAGCTGTGGCCTGCGAATCAGAGAGGACTGATGAGCAAATGAGACTTGCTCAGTATCAACGCTACTGATCTCAAATATTACCAGCCTTTCTGATTCTTATGTCGACATTGGCCGTTGACCGTAAATGGCTAGTCAATCTTAGTCCTTAATATTGGTTAGGGAACGACTCTGCCTACTCACAATTCATGCTGCAAAATGTCGCAGTATCTTGTTTCGTGCAACCTTATATGTTGCTAGGTCACGAGATGAAGCTTGCTCGGCAACATAGCTCATTGTTCTTGCGTATCAGCTCGTGACGGCTTCTTTCCTGGATTACAGTATGGCTACTGCTCCACTCCTTTATGACTTCTCGGTGTTTTAGTGAGAAAGGTCATTCTTAGGAATTCCATACAGCAAGGCTGAATTTTAGTCTCTTGCTGCATCGAGCTACGACTCACATCGATCTGCTTGTGTGGGTAGCTGCTCGCACAGAATCTGTGGAGACTCGTAGCGCGGAGCATAGCCTTACCTGCTGGGCCGCTGTAGCTCTGTATCTAATGAGCTCAAACAAAATCGCCACTTAGTCTCTATCTTGGTGATGAAAAAATAACCGGATTTTCTCCTATTTTCTCTTTTGTTTTCTTAAGCAATCCCTCCTTATTCTGTACTGCGCTATGAATGAATTATTCGAATAGTCAGTTTGGAGATCCATCCTGCGCATCTCACAGTGTGGTGATCATTTGTTTTACGGCGCAGCATACATACGCTTGGGTGGGTCCTGCGCTTATTGTAATAGAATCTGAGCACAATACAGTGATCTCCCTTCACGAGCTCGGAATCAACTCGCTCCGTGTGGTGGGTGTGTTTAATGGCTAGGCATGAGAAGGAGGTTTGGGAGGGAAACCCAGGCCGCCCTCTTACTTCCGGAGTATTCACTGACAGTACGCAAGGAGGCCCTGATGTGTTTTTTAGCGAGTATCCATATTACGATCGGTTTCTATCAGGGAGAAAGCTTAACATCGGACTGAGAGAGGTGTAGCGAGCTTGTACGAGCTGCCTAGGAAATGGGAGCGACTACTTACGACCCAGAGGTCCATGCCTTCCGAGGTGGTGTATCTTTTTTAAGAGTTGTTCTATACACGATGGGGGCTTAAACCTTCGTAGTGTCATGATATTTATTGCTTTGTGGCTCCTATAGATACAGCGTCTGCACAGCACACCCTCTCAGTCTCAGCTCCTTGGTCTCTTCTCCAGCTCCTCACACACACATGTGCCTAATATCGCTCTTGGTCTCAGTTGTCGGAGACTATTGCTAGAGGATAAACGTATTATCAGGAAGTGAGCTCTGTGGGTATAGAGACCGGACAAAGGTATGCTCTTTCGTTGTTAGCTGCCGTTGATGGGGCAGCATTTTTCATTTTACCCATGCAAGTTGTGCATAGTGCAGACCTCGTCCTGCCTTTAAAGAGTCTAGGTATGATAGCGGATAGGTTCCTGACTACTATCTAGGTGGCAGACCTGCTCCTGGTCACTCAGGGACAGAAAATACTCACCCTTGTGACAGTTTATATTTGCCCTCTACCAGACTCCTGCACCCCACTGGGCCAGGGCTCTGTCCAAAAAGATATAAATAAGATTCATCAGATAAGGTAAATAAGGGCTTGGATTCAGAGGGAAAACCTAGGTTCGACTCTTCCGCTAAAGCTCTCACTAGCAAATCAGAACAACAAGGGTGCTATATCTTGCCAATCCTCAATTCCTTAGAAAGAAGTGGCTGCTGATGGCTTGAGTGGCAACGAAAAATCCTGTGTTCTTATTCTGAGAGACTGTACCAATCATTAGAAAAGCACGAGTACCTTGATGGGTCCCTAAGGGTAGTGTCTACTGCAGTTAACCATTTGCTGGCTGGCTTGTGTCAGCTGACTCTAGACTCGAGGCTGCTAAAAAATTGTGATGATAGACATATCACGGATCAAAAGGGACGGAAGACCATATTATACTCTTAGAAGAAAAGAGGGGATTGGAGAACTTGAGGCAAGCACCAGAGTCAGATTAAATATAGGCAGCCATGAGAGGTATTAAGGCATGTACGTTCACTGCAATGTAAGATCCAAAAAGGGATTATGGGATTCAAGTCCAGATGACCTGGGTGTGAGAATCCAGGGCTTGAACATCTACACTGATTGTAACAACGTTAAGAATTTTCAAACTGAGCTCAAGCCTAGGATTCTGGGGTCCCACACCCCATGCAACTCAAGTTGAAACAACATACAGACTTAAACATCACAGAATCATAGAAGATCCTAGTGCCCTCACAAAATGTGGCTGCTCTAGCGCTTTGAACCTGTTGCCAGCTGTGGGAAAACTTAAAATCACCTTGGGCCACTGATGGACTCATGTATCACAGTTTGCTTCGCTCAAGGAGATGAGCAACCTATAAACTGTAATACATAGTTATGCAAGGCCCTCGTGGGAACACAGATTGTGATGTTCATGTAGGTTTGCACTGGGAAAGTTATGATGACAGGGTTTTTTTGCACCATCGGAGGTCTACATTCATGGACAGGCTCGGACGAACTTATTCACCCAAAACGGACAGTGTCATAAATGGCAGTTACTACTCGTCAACAGTTATTTCTGGGGGGCCCCATGCATACCTCCTTTGCTTGGCTTATGAACCTTGTATCCGATTTAAGAGATTTGCCAAAAGACAATTTAATTACACTTTAGTGGGTGTAGAATGGGTTGTTTTGGCAGACTGACAATCCCGTCTAGGAGAAGTTTTAACAGAACCCATTTGGGATGCCACATCAACTTGGCTTGTTGCAAGGGCGAATGAGGTGAGTCATTTACCCTGAAATGGACTTATGACAGCGAGTAGTCACTGATATTGCTACGACTCAGCCAAGAAAGTGCACCACACTACAGCTAAGTGAGTGGATGACGCTGGGCAACCAGAGTCCAGGATTGCTTTTAACTCTCACTTTTATGGAGGTTGCAGGGCCAATGGCAGGGAGGAAAATAGTACCTTTAAATACTATCTGGTGGGGTGTAGGGATGGCTCATTTGATATTGGGAAGGGGGGGTTTCAGAGCTTGGGGGGGTGTAGAGGTTTATTGCCATGATACGGTACTGGTATCAGGCAGGAAATACATTAATCTTACTGAGTTTTCAGCCTTTTTAAGAGGGGAAGGTATTACAGTGTCGCCACTTATGTGCTAATATTCTATTTTTATTTTGACAATTATTGTAGTTCCCATCTGACTGGAGAGAGCTCCTTTTAAAACCCAGGTGCCCTGATTAGCCTGCCTTGATTGGCTACAGGTGTTCTAATCAGCCTGTCTGCCTTAATTGGTTCTAGCAAGTTCCTGACTACTCTAGTGCAGACCCTGCTCTGGTCACTCAGGGAACAGAAAACTACTCACCCTGTGACCAGTATATTTGCCCTCTACCAGACTCCTGCACCCCACTGGCCGGGGTCTGTCACAAAAGATATAAATAAGTTCATCAGTAAGGTAAATAAGGGCTGGAGATTCAGATGGGGAAAACCCAAGGGTTCTGACTCTTCCGCTAAAGCTCTCACTAAGAAAAATCAGAACAACAGGGTGCTTACTTTGCCAATCCTCAATTCCTTAGAAGAGACAGTGGCTGCTGAATGGCTTAGTGGCAACGAAAAAATCTGTTCTTATTCTGAGCTGTACCAAATCATTAAGGAAAAGCACAGTACCTTTGATTGGGTCCCTAAGGGTATGTCTAACTGCAGTTAACCATTTGTGGCTGGCTTGTGTCAGCTGACTCAGGCTCGCAGGACTGTAAAATTGTGGTGTAGACATTCGGGCTCGGGCTGGAGCCTTTCCCTCTTTGGGGGGACTTGGAGCTTGGGCAAGCCCAAGTCAGCTAACATAGGCAAGCCATAGGGTTTTAACTGCTACGTCTACACTGCAATGTAAGTCCAGGATTATGGGATTCAAGTCAGATGACGCTGGGTTGGAGAATCCAGGGCTTGAACATCTACACTGATTGTTAACCATACGTTAAGAATTTTCAAACCTGAGCTCAAGCCTAGGATTCTGGGGTCCACACTACAGCATGCAGACTCAAGTGAAACCAATCATATCCCAGACTTAAAATCACAGAATCATAGAAGATTCCTAGTGCCCTCCCAAAATGTGGCTGCTCTAGCCTTTGACCTTGGTGCACTGTGGGAAAACTAAACTGCACCTGGGCCACTGATGGACTCATGTACTCACAGTTTGCTCTCCTCAAGGAGCATGAGCAGCCTATAAACTGTAATACTCTATAGTTATGCAGGCCCTCGTGGAACACAGATTTATGAATGTCAATGTAGGTTGCACTGGGAAAGTTCATGATGACAGGGTTTTTTTGCCAATCGGAGGTCTACATTCATGGACAGGCTCGGACACTATTTCCACCAAACGACAGTGTCATAAATGGAGTTACTACTCTCACAGTTATTCTGGGGGGCCCTGCATACCCTCCTTTGCTTTGGCTTATGAACCTGTATCCAGATTTAAGAGATTCTGCCAAAAGACAATTTAATTACACTCTTAGTGGGTGTAGAATGGTTGTTTTTGGCAGACTGAAATCCCGTCGGAGAAGTTTACAGACCCATTTGGATGCCACATCACTGTGGCTTGTTGAAGGCATAGGTGAGTCATTTACCCCTGAATGGACTTATGACAGCGAGTAGTCACTGAATTGCTACACTCAGCCAGAAAGTGCACCCACTACAGCTAGAGCTGGATGCACCTGGGCAACAGAAGTCCAGGATGCTTTGTACTCTCACTTTTATGGAGGTGCATGGGCCAATGGCAGAGGGAAAATAGTACCTTTATGAATACTCCTGGTGGGGGGGTAGGGATGGGGCTCATTGATTTGGGAAGGGGGGGTTTCAGAGCTTGGGGAGGTGTAAGAGGTTTATTGCCATGCAATGTATTTATGCATGACATAACCACTTGTGAAATGGTGGGAGAGGGGTTCACAGTATGGATTGGTGTAAGGAAGTGATTATAGAATCACAGAATATCAGAGTTGGAAGGGACCTCAGGAGGTTATCTAGACCAACTCCCTGGCTCAAAGCAGGACCAATCCCCAACTAAATCATCCCAGCCAGGGCTTTGTCAAAACCTCTAAGGAAGGAGATTCTACCACCTCCCTAGATAACCCATTCCAGTGCTTCACCACCCTCCTAGTGAAAAAGCTTTTCCTAATATCCAACCTAAACCTCCCCCATTGCAACTTGAGACTATTACTGCTTGCTCTGTCCTGTGGTACCAGCCCAAGATCAATAACTGTTCTGACCGCTCACAAACATGGTAGTCAGGTTTCTCAAGGGCCTACAGAGGATATACCTCTAGGTCAGGAATCCCAACCCTTCATGGGACCTAAACCTGGCCCAGTCAAAGCTTATGGGAGCCCTGTTCAAACTACTGGCAACCTGCTTGCTACTTACATCTCTCTTGGAAAGTAGCCTTCCTGATGACCATCACGGCCGGACAAGTTTCAGAGATCCGAGCTCTCACTTTAGAACCACCATACATGGTCTTTTTCAAAGACAAGGTCCAGCAGTGACGGTTAAAGTATAAAACAGATTTATTAACTAAAGAAATATAGATTTAAGTGATTATAAGTGATAGGCATAAAAGGTCAGAGATAGTTACCACAGAATATAAGAAATAAGTGCACAATCTAAATCTTAAACCTTATTACAGTATTTAGATCAAGCAATTTTCTCACCCACTGGATGTTACAGTTCTTAATACACAGACCTCTCCCTCAACCACTCTTCTCAGTTGAAGTTGTCATCTTGTCAGTGTTCTTGTTGCTTCCAGCATAGGTGGGGGAGGAGAAAGGCAAAAGCATGATGCCATTGTCTCTATTTTATATCTTTAGTCCATGTGCCTAGAAGACACTTGCCCAGAGTCACTGGGTTGAGCAAGCCCCCTGGCGTAATCTTGTGCTACTGAGTATGGGGTTGAGCAGTCCCCATTGTGTGGTGCTTGCACAACTGTCATTGAATTGTAAATCCCTTGATTACAAATCCCCTGCTGATTAATGGTTGTTGAATGCCCTCCTCGGGGGGGGGATCACCTCCTTCATATGTCACTAGCAAACATACAGCATATTTCAGTAACCATCAAACAACAAAATCTCAAAAATTCATACACAGTAATGATATACATAATTGGAGAGAACAATAAGTTTCAGCAGATTATGACCTTTCATATGGTATCTTACATGGCATGCTTTCTATGGAATATCACAACCATATATGAACGATGAATATGGAGGTTCAGGATGCTATTTTGAGGTACAGTGTGTCACATACGGACAGGAGTATTTAGTGAAAGCATGAACTGAACTCAGAGCTTTACCCATGCAGGCTTCTCCTCTCACAACCCAGGAAATGGCCATGGTCCTGACATAAATGAGATTAGGCAGAGGAGGTTGCTGGACCCAGGAAAACCAGATGCAAAAATCAATAGGAAAGGACAGGCAAGGAGGCTTTAAGCCCCTCGCAGAGACCATTGAAGAGGATGATGTAGTAAAGGCACTACAAGCTGACAGTGTTTGTCTAAACACCCTACCCTGATAGCAGATTCTGCTGGCAAAGTGGGTTCTACTGCCTCACTAAGACAGGTGACTATTACCCCATCTACATCAAGGAACTGCAAGTGGTTGTGCAAGCACCACAGAATGAGGATTGCTCAACTCTGTGACTCAGCAAGGCACACCAGGACATGTTTGGGCTAGTGTCTTCTAGACACATGGACTAAGGATATAAAATAGGGGACAGTGGCATCATGCTTTTGCCTTTCTCCTCCCCCACCTATGCCGGAGCAACAAGAACGCTGAGAAGATGACAACTTCAACAGAGGAGACTGGTCCAGGCCTGTGAATTAAGAACTGTAACCTACCTGCAACATCCAGTGAGATGAGAAAAGTTGTTTGATTCAAATCTTGCTCAGTCTGAAAGTTTAGGATTTAGAATGCATGTTTACTTTTTCTTTCTTAGGTAACTATCTCTGACCTTTACTCCTACCAATTATAATCACTTAAAATCTACCTTTCTATAATTAATACATTTATTTTAATATTTTATCCTTACCAGTGAGTTTGTCTAAAGTGCTTGGGGAATCTGCTTAGATTAAAATGCTGGTGCAAATGTCCACTTTCCTTTGATGAAGCATCAAACTAATTCATTCTGAGGGAATTCTGTGCCAAAAAATTAAAAATTCTGCACAAAATATTTTAAAATTCTGCAAATTTTGTCAATAAAGAAATGTGGAGGCTCCAGTATGGCAGTGGGGAGCACAGGCCACTGGCAACACAGATGTGGGAGATCACCCTGCAGCCTCCCACCCCCACTCCACCAAGGGAAAAATTCGGCAGTGAAGCTGCATTCAACCTTGACACAGAACAAAAGTTGGGGCTTGTCCCAGAAACACCCTCCTCTCCACAGCAGGTGCACCAAGTTAGTGAGCAAGAGGAACAAAATCTAACACACATAACCAGCCCTGGCCCCCGATCCAAGTTTGGGGCAAGCAGGCTCAGCCTGGCAGGATCCAAGTGTAGAGGGGTTAGTATGGAGGGATCCAGATGTGAGATGAGACAGTTCTGTGTGGGGCAATCTGGATGCAGGACAGCTGGGTGTGGGATTCCGGTGTGGGGAGATCTGGATGAGCAGGAGCTCGTTGCAGGGGGTTCTGCAGAGAGGTCCAAGTGAAGGTAGTTGAGGCTCAGCAGGGAGGGGTCTGGGTGTTGGGGGATGGGGCCTGGCTGGGCTAGGAGGCGGGGGTATGGGTGTGTGGAGCTCTACAGGGGAATCTTGGTGCTGGGGGAGTGGGGCTTGGTAGGGTGGAGGTTTGGGGGCAGCTGATTGGAGCTCACTGGGGTGAGGGTCAGCGTGCAGGGGGCTCTTTGGGGTGGTCCAAGTGCAGGGGGGACTCATAAGAGTCAGGGTTCAAGTGCAGGGGGGGCTCAGCAGGGAGAGGTCTGAGTGCAGGGCTGAGGGTCTGGGTCCAGGGAGAGGGGCCCAAGGGGCGTCCGGATGTGGAAGAGTGGGCTCGGTGGGGGGGGGTTCAGTGGAGGTTTGGAGGGGGCCTGAGGCTCAGCAAGGAAGCCCAGGTGTGGAGGGAGGGGGCGCTCTGGATGCACAGAGCTTGGATGGACAGGGGAGCAGCTCCCTGTACAATGACTCCCTCCCTCCGTGTCTGAGGAGCGATGGGGGCAGGAAACAGGGGAATGATAGGTGCAGAGCTTCCTGCATTGGAGGACGTTTCTGGAGGTGGGTTGACCCAGCCTCAGCTGCTCCTTGCAGAGTGTGACAGGGTGCTGATCAGGAAAGGCTAAGCAAGCCCCCTCACTCCAGCTTCAATTAAAGGAGGTGAATTGGAGCTGACTAGAGGAACCTGAGCCTGACTGGCAGAGGCAGAACAGCTGCTAGCCTGGGGCTGTATACAAGCTCAGAGGAAGGAAGAAAGGGTGGAGAAGCCAGAGAGTGGAAGGAGAAGGGTAGCTCTCCCCTCCTGGCTGCAAGAAAGAGAAGCCTCTAAGGCTGGAACCCGTAGTGATATGTGATGAGAAGTGGTGGGTTTGCACCGTGTAAACAAACTGCACCAGTGACTGCTCAGTCAGAAGGTCTCTGAGTGATTTTTGGAGCAGAGCAGAAACAGGACCAAGGGGGGCCCTGCTATGCCCTGTTACATGGGGGAACAGAAAGTCCTCTCCTCCCCCTCCGTCAGCCCAGCAGGACTAGCAGCCAAGCCCGGCACAGGGTAGGAGTCATCCCCAGCCCTGCAACCCCCTGGGTGATTTACCTCTCCAATGACTGCTCTGGGCACCAAAAATGACACACCTACGCTGCTGAGGAGGGATGTGTGACTGCTCTTGCGGCTTTCCTTTGCTTCCCCATTATTTTCTGCAGCAAAGCAAAGAAATCTGCGTGGGACATGAATTGTGCACACGCACAGTGGTGCTGAATTCTCCAGGAGTAGCTAATTAAGGAGCTTGCATTGTTCAAGTTAAAGTCTTGAGCAGTGTAAGACTGGACAGACTGCCTTGTGTTTCCCTCTGTATTAGTTCATGTGTGCCTTAGAGAGCATTCGTGCAACTTAGCTGGGTATCTCTGTATCCTGATGGCTGAGTGATGATAGCACCTGGCGTGGTTTGCTACTTGTCACTAGCAAAGCATTGTGAGAGACTGTCCAGGCTGGAGAGTTAAGGGGCACGGCTGTCCCACAATTCCAGGTCGTACCCTAGAGATCCCATCACAATAGGACCCTAGTAAAAAACATACCCGCTCAATAATGATTTCCCATTTGAGACCTGACAGTTAACCAGTCTTTAATCCATTTAATATCTGCTATGTTCAGTTTATATTGTTCTAATTTTTTAATCAAAATGTCATGTGCTACAAAGTTAAATGCTTTACAGAAGTCTAAGTTATCTGGACCCCTAATTTAAAAATGTTGAACTTTGAGAAATACTATTGAACATCCTTAGTTATTGTTCAGATAGGAAGTATTTCTTCATCAGTAGCAGCCTTTTCACCAAATTCAGAGCAGAAAAGTTTTGGACACTTCTGCCTTTTCTGCATTATTATTAGGATTGGAAGGATTAAATATGTAGTAGTAAATGTCGGCAAATGTCAATTTCACTGTACAAACACAATCTTACAAAGAAATATTTCCATCAATAATAATCAAAATTTACAGATGGGAAAAGTTAGAAAAACGCTGCTTGAGAATTTCATTAGAGTTTGATTTAAGGATATTTACTTTCTATATTTAGATATGCAATGTTGACAATTCGTGTTTTAGCTGTTATAAAGGTTTAATTTTTTGAATCTCAACATCTACTGTTATCAAATAATTACTGTCCGACATGGCCCCTAATTTCCCACAACTGAGAAAATGTAAATCAATACAAATAAATTTTAAAATGTTTAAAACTCATAATTTTGTGCAACTGTGAACATTAAAAAAAATTTAGATGCTTAAAAATAAACTAATTATCTGTCAATTATTTAAAAAAATTAATTTTGCCAAGGCTAATTATTATTGACAATTCCTAACCTAATTTCCATCTACTAAAGAACCAATACCATTATGAGGCTTCCTTTTGTTCCTACTATACTTTACAAACTCTTTATTGTCCTTAATGCTGATGGCCTTGTGTCCTTTTGCTTTCCTTATCAATTTTCTACAGTTCCTAGTTTTTTATTTATATTTATTGTTATCAATTTCCCCTTGTGTGTGCATCTTCTTTAATTTCCTGTCTAAACCAGGCTGTTTTTTAACTAGTGTAGCTGGTAGCATTGAGAGGATATACAAAAATGTTCTAAAACAATTCCCAATTATCATTCACATTTTTCAGTTTAAATCCTCTCCCCTAACTGATTTGGCTCATGATTGTTTTCACCTTTGTGAAACTGGCCCTTTTAAAGCACCAACTGTATATTACTGTTTGCCAGAAGCTGGGAATGGGCAACAGGCGATAAATCACTTGATGTTTACCTGTTCTGTTCATTCTCTCTGAAGCACCTGGCATTGGCCACTGTCGGAAGCCAGTATACTGGGCTAGATGGATCTTTGTTCTGACCCAGTATGGCCATTCTTATGATCTGATGGTTTGCACTTTGTACTTAACAAATATAAGCAATACTAACTTTCTCTCATCCTTTGTATGTTTTATTTGTTTAGACTGCAAGTTCTGTGTGGCAAGAAATAGTTGTTACTATGTGTATGTACAACACCCAGCACAATGGGGCCTCAGTCTCCACTGAACCATGTAGGAGCTTCCTGCAGTAACAAATGAGGGCTGCCAAAGCCAGGATTTAGAAGGCACTGGGGATTTCACTGAAGACTGACCTGACCAAGTGAGCAGAAGGACAGTCCATGCAACCAGTGGATGATAAGGGTAAGAAGCAAGTTTTCTCTTTTCTGCAGTTCTAAGGGATGGCAGGGTTGAGAGTAGGCCTTGAAATTCTATAAAGTACCCCCTATCTCAGTGATGGAGAGAACAGAAAAGTCCAAGGTGACTCTGGACCACTGATTCAGGAACAGGGAAGTGGTCCATCCCAGCACTGTGGAGACTGAGAAGGGGGAGAGAGTCAGGCAGGACTCAGTCTGGCCTTGGTTTGGAGGCCAGATTCCTGAAAGGGCTACTGGTGGGACCTTCATGGATTGGCCCAGTAGCTGGCTGGGGATTTCTTGACAGAAAAGTGGGATCTACTACCACAGAATCCAAGATGTCAACAACAGCCTGGTTCCCCTGAGGGAAAGTACCAAGAACCTCGATTTAAAAGTACTGGTTGGCTCCCCAGGACGGGACTGATGAGAAACCATTGCTGAGCTGACCTTGGGCTGAAAAATCCAGAGATCCTGGAACTTGAGGTCTTAGCTTGTGTTTTAGTAAATTTTAAGGAAAGATGAAGCTGTACCCAGAGCAGCATGTCCCAAGTCCACTGTTTTTTAAATGAAAAGGTGTACCAGGACGAGGTCTGTCAGATGTATGAGGAGTCTCTCATTATGTAAATAGCTGCAAAAAGATCCTTGGAGATAATGAAAGCAGGGAAACCTCAGAGCACGAGCTCACATAGGGAGCTCTCTGAAGAAAGAAAGGGAGACCTTGAACCTTCAGAGGGGAGAGCAGAAAGACTTCAGATTGAGGCAGTGACCCCAGAAAGAAGGTGCTCTCTCTCAGAAAAGAGGGAGTGCCTTAAGGCAGTGGGGGGGGGGGGGGAGGTTGTACTTCCTCTTTCTTTCTGCTGTCCAGAACTCAATATAGCAGAAGAGCTCCAAAACATTTCACACACCCTGGTCACTAGCAGGGTCCCACTAAGCCACCAAACGACTAGTGGGAGCCCAGCACTCAAGGCACCTTGCAGTTTGTGCTTAGTTCTATATCCTGTTACTGAGGCCTAAGAGGGCCTGGACATTTCATCTTCACCAAGACACAGAGAGAGAGTGAGGAGACAGAGTGCTTGAAAGGGGTGGGGCTGAGCAACAAATTTCATACTCCTTTGCTGTGTGACTGACACCAGAAGGGAAGGACCACCTGCCATAAAATACCTCTAAAACCCACTAGTTCTGCTCCCTCACTCAGCATTTCATCTGCCTTATAAACAAGCAGCTCCAGAATTTCCAGTTAGGCCCCTACCAATAGTAACAAGTGCCACCAAGGCATAAGACTGAACATACTGTTCCCCCTTTTATCCTGTCAGGGATGCCCCCAGAAAAATTCTGGTTCTGTTCAGTGAGTTTTCAACAGCATCACATGCTCTTGTTGCCTCTTAGCATGGCAAGGAACGTTCCTTTCCCTCACTTCAGGGAATTTCACCTGTCCCCAAGCATTACACTGGGAATATACAGCCCATCACAGGCATATTGTCAGATAGCAGCTTTTTTTTTTTTTTAACATATTTATCTATTTGAACAAGGTATTGAT
>NC_133772.1:28063662-28090148 GCF_003597395.2 Chelonoidis abingdonii | reverse complement strand
AGTTTTTCCTAATATCCAACCTAGACCTCCCCCACTGCAACTTGAGACCTTTGCTCCTTGTTCTGTCATCTGCCACCACTGAGAACAGCCTAGCTCCATCCTCTTTGGAACCCCCCTTCAGGTAGTTGAAGGCTGCTATCAAATCCCCCCTCACTCTTCTTTTCTGCAGACTAAATAAGCCCAGTTCCCACAGCCTCTCCTCATAAGTCATGTGCCCCAGCCCCCTAATCATTTTCATTGCCTTCCCATGGACTCTCTCCAATATGTTCACATTCTTTCTGTCGGGGGGGGGTCAAAAACTGGATGCAGTACTCCAGATGTGGCCTCACCAGTGCCGAATAGAGGGAAATAATCACTTCCCTCAATCTGCTGGCAATACTCCCTCACAGTGAGAAAAGATTTGTACAGAGATGCAATTGAATGATTGGAAAGATATCACAAAACAAAAGGATTAGGAGAGCGATTTTGCTACATACCGTGCATTTCCATCATATCCTGCGAAGATCCACAGTTTGTCACTATACACTGTTGCACCATGAGCTGACCTTGCAACTGGCAATCTGCAATAAAAGATAATACTTAGCATCTAGCCTGCACACCATGTGGTATGACAGAGTCTGGTTAGTACATATCTGCATTTCAGACAAACTACTACCCTCATAACATAGATGAATGCCCCCCAAGGACTTCCTGAAAGGTGATTTTCAGAACATAGTGAACAGTTACAGCAGAACCTCAGAATTATGAATGCCTCTGGAATGGAGGATGTTCGTAACTCTGAACAAAATGTCATGATTCTTGTTTCAAAAGTTTACAATTGAATATTGAAAATGTAGCTGTGAAACTTTACTATGCAGAAGAAAAATGCTGCCTTTAGCCATCTTAATTTAAGTGAATCATAGAATATCAGGGTTGGAAGGGACCTCAGGAGATCCTCTAGTCCAACCCTCTGCTCAGAGTAGGACCAATCTCTAGAAAGATTTTTGCCTCAGATCCCTAAATGCCCCCCTCAAGGATTGAGCTCACAACCCAGGGGCTAGCAGGCCAATGCTCAAACCACTGAGCTATCCCCTCCCCCTAAAACAAGCACAGAAAACAGTTTCCTTACCTTGTCAAATCTTTTTTTTTAACTCTCCCTTTTTAACCTTTCCCCGTAGTTAAGATTGAGTAGCGCTTTGTTTCAAAACCAATTTTTGAAATTGCTTTAAAACCCATGTCCGTATTCAGATTGTCTAGAAAATTGCTATGTCTCATTGAGACCAAAGGTAGGGTTAGTGATGCAAATTTCAGGACATTTTGTTACGGAGTTCCTGAGATCAAGCTTGCCTACAAAGACTTCTCCAGCTGTTCACAAAACATAGACAATAGTTGCTAGGGATTCAATGCTCAGAAGAATTGAAAGAACACTCTACAAATCAAAAGCAGACAACAGAATGGCAGATTGATTTCCTGGAGCCAAGACACAAGATGTCACTCAAGATTTGATAAACTTCTGAAGTTGATGGGCAAGGATCCATTAGTGATGGTTCATACTGGCATTAAGGACACTATGTCACAGGATATCTTGCAGATAATAGATGAGTTCAGAGGACTCGGAAGTGTGCCGAACAAGTATGTCTAAACAGTCTTCTCTGAGAGCCTTCCTGCCCCACCAGTGATAGAAGACAGAAAGCAGAAGATTCTGGAAGTTAGCTCGCTTGTTGAGAGGTGAAGGATTATGGTTTATGGAACACAAGTCTCCTTATTTTGGGAGAGGGGGCTGTGATGTTGCATTCCATATGATTTTATGAAAATATGCTAATGAATGTGAATATAATGTAACTGGAATATGCCTCATGCAAAAGGTCTCTTGTAAGGTGTCATTACAAAGCTTACAATCTACTGAGTGTGGTCGTCCTATTTGTATAAATGTATCATTCTTGTATCTGAAACTAGAAATACAAAATATAACTGTGAGGTCCTATTGTAATTATGCAAAGTGTGGGCCATTAATGGTGATTTGGAATCTTGATGGCTCCCATCAACTAGGACAATTTGTTGTAAATGGCTCTGTTTAACTTGCAAGCCTTCCTGTGAGTCAGGCCAGGAAGAATGAAGGCTTGGGGTCTCACAGGACATGTGACCTGGTATTGGAATCCATCTTAAACCTGATGCTTTTCCATTTAGGAGGAGGGGTGGAGACCCAGAGAGACAAAAGATTCCCACCTTGAACCAAAGGGGGTGGAACAGAACAAACGAGGCTCCAGTCATGAGAAATCTCCTAGCTACCACCTGAGCTGGAACAAGGAGTGTACCGGGGAAAGGATTGGGCCCAGACTAGAATGGAGTCTAGTCTGTGAAAGAAGCTTATTGGAACATCTCAGAGTGAGATTTATCTGTAATCAGTTTCTTCATGTATTAGGCTTAGACTTGCGTGTTTTTGTTTTATTTTGCTTGGTAACTTACTTTGTTCTGTGTGTTATTATTTAGAACCACTTAAATCCTATTTGTTATACTTAATAAAATCACTTTTATCACAGTAACTCCTCACTTAAAGTCATCCCAGTTAACATTGTTACATTGCTGATCAATTAGCAAACCTGCTCATTTAACGTTGTGCAATGCTCCCTTACAACATTGTTTGGCAGCTGCCTGCTTTGTCCACTGCTTGCAGAAAGAGCAGCCCGTTGGAGCTAGCTGTTGGAGGCTTGGAACCAGGGTGGACTGACAGCCCGCCTATCAGCTCTCCGTTCCCCTAAGTTCCCTGTGAGGCAGCCACCAGCAGGCTATCAATTGCCAGCAGTTCAGCTGTCCCTCCCCCCATTACCATGTTACAGCTCCTGCCCTTTGTCTTGGAGCTGCTCCTAGGACTCTCCCACTTGCTGTGTGTGTGGGGGAAGTGAGGGGCTAATGTCAGAGTGTACCCCTCCCCGCTGCTCACCCCATCTCCACAGAGCAGGGGGGACACAACAGGGCTCAGGACAGAGGGAGCTTGCTGACAGCTGTTGTCATCTTAACTTGCTGATCTACTTAAAAAGGCAATGTACTTAGAGTGGAGTCAGCATACTTAAAGGGGCAATGCACACACACACAGTCTCTCTCTGTCCACCACACTGTCTCCCCTCCCTCCAGTTGTGCTGCCTTGTAGAGTGTGAGGCTACATTAACATGTTAACCCTGGAGGGCTCAGCTGAATGCTATTTCATCATTTAGCAGTAATACATTCCCTGGGAAATCTCACCCTCTCACTTCATCACCTCAACCAACCTTCACAATCATCATTGCTGTGTGTAATATTAAATTGTTTGTTTAAAACTTATACTGTGTGTATATATATATATAGTGACAAAGTACTGTCCTTGACTCTGTGGGTCCTGCATTTCCTTGCAGATTCTGCTAGCCTCAGAGGCTCACTGTGACCCTCCACGTAGCCCTTCTCTCTCTAGAGGCAAGGGTCACAGCTTACTGAGCCATTTTCATCATAAGCCAACAAGTGAGGTGAGGAGAAGCAACCCTCCCTCACACAGTCCCTGTTATCTCCCAATCTCAGTGATTAATCAATCAGGGAGGGGAGGGGGGAGCCCAGGCCCACTCTCTAATCCAGACTTCAGCCCAGGGACCCTAAAATTAGCAGCTATTGTAGCTGACTTTTTGGAAATAGGACATGTACAATTCCCTGGGCCACTTCCCCACAGCAGCCCCCACTCAGTAGCTCCTTCACTGTTACCTCAGGGCCTCCTTCCTTGCACCTGATATGGGTTTGTACTGCTTCATTTCATGCACCACACTCCTATAGCTCCTACCACCCACACCTCACTGACTAACTGGGAGGCTTTTAACTAGTTCAAGCCAGCCTCTGATTGGCTTCAGGTGTCCCAATCAATCCAGCTAGCTCCACTGCCTTCTAGAAGGATCTTAATTTGCCCCAGGTATCTTGATTAACCTGTAGCAACTGCCATTTGGTTACCATAGTACCAGGGATTTGTTTAGCCTGGGGCTAACATACCTGTTCCTCACTACTTTACTGTAGCCAGCTGGCCCTACCCCATCACAATATATATATGTGTCTTTTGTCTGGTGAAAAAAATTTCCCTGGAACATAACCCCCCCGTTTAAATTAATTCTTATGGGGAAACTGGATTCACTTAAAGCCGCATTTTTCAGGAATAACTACAACGTTAAAGAAGGAGTTACTGTAATCAGCCTAGAGAAAGCAATTAATATCTGGGGGAACAAACAGCTGTGCATATCTCTCTAACAGTGTTATAGAGGGTGGACATTTTATGAGTTTACCCTGTATAAGCTTTATACAGAATAAAATGGATTTATTTGGGGTTCAGATTCCATTGGGAACCGGGTGTCTGGGTGTTAGAGTCAGGAGCACTTCTTAAAGTTGTTTTCAGTTAAATCTGCAGCTTTGGGGACGTGGTTCAGACCTGGGACTGTGTTGGAGCAGACTAGCACGTCTGGCTCAACAAGACAGGATTCTGGAGTCCCAAGCTGGCAGCGAAAACGGGCTCAGAGGTAGTCTCAGCACACCAGGTGACAGTCCCAAGGCGGTCTCTGTGATCAAACCCCTCACAGAGGAGCAGTCAAACAGTATCTGCGCACAGCTGATTGCTTTGAAATGCTGGTAGTCATTTTAAGTGAGTTTTAAGTGTGCTGGCTGGATAACAGACAAAGTGGTTGCTGGTCTGTTATTTTCTGTTTGCTTATTTCAGGTAAGGTTGCAAATTGCCCAGGAAGGCTAAACACTGAGCACTGGGAAAGTCTCTGTTAACTCAGGGCTTGGCTACACTGGCACTTTACAGCGCTGCAACTTTCGCGCTCAGGGGTGTGAAAAAACACCCCCGAGCGCTGCAAGATGCAGCGCTGTAAAGTGTCAGTGTAATCAGGGCGGCAGCGCTGGGAGCAGGGCTCCCAGCGCTGCACGCTACACTCATAAGGGATGTGGTTTACAAGCAGCGCTGGGAGAGCTCTCTCCCAGCGCTGCGGCTCTGACTACACTCACACTTCAAAGCGCTGCCGGGGCAGTGCTTTGAAATTTCTAATGTAGCCATACCCTAAGAAACCCCCGAGCTGAGTGGATCTCTGTTTCAGTGAACGGCAGAGAGGTGCGGCCCAACCTCTGGGTCTGTGCTGAAGTTGACTGAAGTGTCTAACTCTGCAAGACAGGAGTGGAGGGGTGCCTGTTCTGGCAGAAAGGGTTTCTCCGTGGTATCCCAGCTCATCAACTGACGGTCTCAAGGGAAGACAAATGGAAATTGATCCACAATTTGCCAGGAAAAGGCTGCCCTGGAAAAAGAAAAGGCTGCACACTAGCAAACCCTAGACTTAAAAGACAAAGAAATTGAGGCCCAGAGACAAGTAAACTGAGACTCAGAAGCATGAACTGGTTATAATGGAATGGAAGAGGTGCACAGAGACATGTATCCTGGAGGTGGAAGTTGGGGTCTTAGTGACTGCTGCAGTGGGAACAGACCCCAAGGACTCTGCAGTTGGAAGCAAGCCCAACCTGAGTGAAAACGGAGGGGGATTTTGATGGCCAGTGAAGGGTCTGTCATAGCTGGTAGCTGTGAGTCCACAGCTGGATCAGGGTCATCTTCCCTTCTGGGGGACACAGGAGTGTCTGCCCCAGAGGGGAGCCCAAAGAGATATTTTAGGTATACTGCCTCCACCATGGAGAGCATCCAAGTCTCTGGCAGTAAGTTCAGTAGGAGGATGTGACATTGCTCTCCATATGATTTTATGAAAATATGCTAATGAATGTGAATATAATGTAACTGGAATATGCTTCATGCAAAAGGTCTCTTTGTAAAGTATCATTACAAACCTTATAATCTACTGAGAGTGGTCATCCTATTTGTATAAATGTATCATTCTTGTATCTGAAACTAGAAATATGAAATATAACTGCAGTCCTATTGCAAAGTGTGGACCATTAATGGTGGTTTGGAATCTTGATGGCTCCCATCAACTAGGACAATTTGTTGTAAATGGCTCTGTTTACTTTCAAGCCTTCTTGTGAGTCAGGCCCAAAACAATGAAGGCACTTCTTAAGCTGTTTTCAGTTAAGTATGTAGCTTTGGGGACGTGGTTCAGACCTCGGTCTGTGTTTGCAGCAGGCTAGCATGTCTGGCTCATCAAGGCAGGGTTCTGAAGTCCCAAGCTGGCATGGAAAACACATCAGGTCTAAACACATCAGGTGACAGTCCCAAGGGGGCCTCTGTGACCGAACCCATCAGAGGGGCCATACTGTTTGGATGGCCTCCACCTCCGTAGAGGAGAAATCAGTCTCTTTGAGGATAGGATGGCTAGAGTAGGCAGGAGGGCATTAAACAAAAGGGGAGGGTAAAAAGAGGGGAGATATGACCAATCATTTAGCATAAAATCAGTATGTTGAGAACAAAATGAATCATGAAACCAAGGGGCATGAAGAGAAGAAATTCTTTAATTGCCTATAAACCAATGCTAGGATCCTGGGTAACAAACCAGAGGACTAGAATTGCTAGTTTATGAGCATAAATTCAATCTAGTTGGTATTACTGAAAACTGCTGGGATGACTCACACAATTAGAATGTTAAATTCAGTCGTTACAATTAGACTTGGAAGGATTAAGTCTGTACTGCTAAATGTCAGTAATGGTCAATTTCACTGTACAAACACAACCCCACAAAAATATTTCCATCAATAATAATCAAAATTTACATCAGCAAAGTAGGAAAAAATGCTGCTTAAGAGTTGATTAGCGTTTGAGTGAAGAATATTTACTTTGTATATTTTGGCATGTGATGTTGACAATAAAGTTATAAAACTTTTTAAAGGTTTAACTTTAATTTCAACATCTACTATCATTAAACAATTATTGTCTGACCCCTCCTATGGGGCTATTCCTCCCATAATTTCCCACAACTGTGAAAAGAAATTGATTAAAAAAAAACTCTAAACCCATAATTTTGCACAACTGGGAACATTTATATTAATAAAAACTGGAAAATTCTATTAATTTCATTAGGTGACCCCTAGTTATTGTGTTATGTGAATGAGTAAATAACACTTCCTTATTCACTTTTTCACAGCCAAGATTTTATAGACCTCTATCGTATTCCCCCCTTAGTCATTTCTTTTCTAAGTTGAAAAGTCCTAAGCTTTTTAATCTCTCCCTGGTTCATTACCCCTAAGACTTTTTGTTGCCCTTTATGTACTTTTTCTAATGTATTTTTTTGAGATGGGGCGACCACATCTGCACGCAGTATTCAAGATGTGAGCATGCCATGGATTTATATAGAGGTATTATGATATTTTCTCTCTTATTATCTATCCATTTCCTAATGGTTCCTAACATTTGGATAGTTTTTTGACTGCCACTGCACAGTGAGTGGATGTTTTTAGAAAACTATCAGCAATGACTTCAAGATTTCATTCTTGAGTGTTAACAGCTAGCTTAGACCCCATTATTTTATATATATAGTTGGGATTGTTTTCCAATTTGCATTTAAAAACACTGAATTTCATCTGCCATTTTGTTGCCCAGTCACCCAGTTTTGTGAGACCCTTTTTTTAACTCTTCAGTCTCTCCCTGGAACTTAACTATCTTGAGTAGTTTTGTGTTATCTGCACAATTTTGCCACCGCACGGTTTACCCTTTTTTCCAGAACATTTATGAATATGTTGAACAGAACTGGTCCCCATACAGACCCCTGGGGGACACCACTATTTATCTGGTTTCAGAGTAGCAGCCATGTTAGTCTGTATCAAAAAAAGGATAGGAGTACTTGTGGCACCTTGGACACTAACAAATTTATTTGAGCATAAGCTTTTGTGGGCTAAAACCCACTTTATCAGATGCATGCAGTGGAAAATACAGTAGGAAGACTGTGTGTGTGTGTGTATACAGATAACATGAAACAATGGGTGTTATCATACATACTATAATGAGAGTCATCTGTTAAGGTGAGCTATAACCAGCAGGAGAGAAAAAAAAACTTTTTGTAGCGGTAATCAAAATAGCCCATTTCCAGCAGTTGACAAGAAGGTGTGAGGAGCAGTAGGGGGTGAAATAAACATGGGGAAATAGTTTTACTTTGTGTAATGACCCATCCACTCCCAGTTTTTATTCAAGCCTAATTTAATGGTGTCCACTTTGCAAATTGATTCCAATTCAGCAGTCTCTCCTTGGAGTTTGGTTTTGAAGTTTTTTTGTTGTAATATTGTAGCTTTTAGGTCTGTAATCAAGTGACCGGGGAGATTGAAGTGTTCTCCAACCGGTTTTTGAATGTTATAATTCTTGACGTCTGATTTGTGTCCATTTATTCTTTTACATAGAAACTGTCCGGTTTGGCCAATGTACATGGCACTGCTGGCACATGATGGCATATATTACATTAGTAGATGTGCAGGTGAATGAGCCTCTGATAGTGTGGCTGATGTTATCTGAAATTCTGAAAACTGACCCCCTACCTTTTGTTTCCTATCGTTTAACCAGTTATTGATCCATGAGGGGACCTTCCCTCTTATTCCAGGACTGCTTACTTTGCTTAAGAGCCTTTCAAAGACCTTATTAAAGGCTTTCTGAAAGTCCAGGTACACTAAATCACCCTTGTCCACGTGTTTGTTAACCTCCTCAAAGAACTCTAATAGTTTAGTGAGGTATGATTTCCCTTTATAAAAGCCATGTTGACTCTTCCCACAGCCCTCTGGTCACTCCTGACTCACCAGGGGCACCACTTCCTAGTGTGGTTTGGCGGGTGTGGGTGTGTTGAGGGAGCGCTGTTTCTTTAAGCAGGGTATTCAGGGCTTAATGTTTTTTTCAGCCAGCAGCTGCTGTTGATAGCACTCACTCCTGAGCCAGCAGCAGACAGGGTCCCTGTTTCCTGACCCCAGCTCAGTAGCAACCAGCTACATGGAAAGGTGGAGGAGGACACCCCGATATCAGGTGCCCCCACCCACACTTTGCACAGCAGATTGGAGGCAGGCTCCCAGTCCAGAGCAGCTTGGCCAGGGTCAGCTTCGTGGAGTGGGGGAGACTGGAGCAGCAGTGGAGCAGGGCAGCAGGAGGAGGATCCCCTGCCCCAGAAGTACACAGCGGTGTCCCGGATGGAGGGCCCCCTCACCCATTCTGGCCCTGTCCAGAGTGGAGAGGATGGTGCAGCAGAGGGCCAAGCTCCTCTCTCCCCATCGAAGGTGTTTAACCGGCTCTCCCAAATCATCCACAGGATACGGGCCAGGGTGACAGTCAATTAGTTTGCGGGAGTGGGAAAGGAAACCGCTGGAGTCACCTGGGGCATAGGGTCTTGCAGCAGTGGCTCTAAAGCATCCTTTCCCTACTTCACATCCTTGCAGCTACTGGTGATTGCTCTTACCCCTTCCCTCATATAAAACAAATCAATAGATTATGAAGGGGGCACAAGATCAGCTCTAAGGAGTTGGGAGGCATTTCAGTAATCTGCGCATCTCGTCTGCATGTTGGTCTCTTCTGCCTCCCTACCTGCCCGCCACCAGAGGTGCGCGATTAAAATGTGTTAAAAAATGCATTAATTTGTTTTGAGTTAATTACATGCATTAACTGTAATTAATTGACAGCCCTAGTTTCATTTAAAAAAAAAACGCTGTTAGTTTTTGAGTCTTGGCTAGTTTCTCTTGTATACATCTGGCAACAAAGAACTTAGGCCACATTTACAAGATAGGGGACTCTATCCTAGGAATCCATGACTCTGAAAAAGATTTGGGGAGAATGCAGTGAATAATCAGCTGAACATGAGATTTCAGTGTGACTATGGCCAAAAGGGCTAATGCTCAAGTGGGAGCAGAGAGGTTATTTTGCCTCTACTTTTGGCACTGGTGCGATCACTGTTGGAATCCTGAGTCCACAGCTCAAGAAGAATGTTGAAAATTGGTGAGAGTTCAGAGAAGAGCCACAAGAATGATTAAAGGATTAGAAAACATGCCTTACAATGATATATTAAAGGAGCTCAATCTTAGCTAACAAAGGAGAAGGTTAGGGGTTGACTTGATTACAGTCTGTAAGAACCTACCTCGGGAACAAATATTTAATAATGGGCTCTTCAGTTTAGCATAGAAAGTTATAATATGATCTAATGCCTGGAAGTTAAAACTAGATAAATTCAGACTGGAAATAAGGCATAAATTTGAGGCGTGAAGAATGGACTACAAGATGGATGGAAAACTGGCTAGATCATCGGGCTCAGCAGGTAGTGATCAATGGCTGCATGTCTAGTTGGCAGCCGGTATCAAGTGGAGTGCCCCAAAGGTCGGTCCTGAGGCTGGTTTTGTTCAATATCTTCATTAATGATCTGGAGGATGGCGTGGACTGCACTCTCAGCAAGTCTGCAGATGACACTAAACTGGGGGAGTGGTAGATATGCTGGAGGGTAGGGACCTAGACAAATTAGAGGATTGGGACAAAAGAAATCTGATGAGGTTCAAAAAGGACATGTGCAGAGTCCTGCACTTAGGACAGAAGAATCCCATGCACTGCTACAGACTAGAGACCGAGGGGCTAGGCAGCAGTTCTGCAGAAAAGGACCTAGGGGGTTACAGTGGACCAGAACCTGGATGAGAGTCAACAGTGTGCCCTTGTTGCCAAGAAGGCCAACAGCATTTTGGGGTGTATAAGTAGGAGCATTGCCAGCAGATCGAAGGATGTGATCATTCCCCTCTATTCTGCATTGGTGAGGCCTCATCTGGAGTACTCTGTCCAGTTTTGGGCCCTACACAAGAAGGATGTGGAAAAATTGGAAAAGAGTCCAGTGCAAGGCAACAATAATGATTAGGGGGCTGGAGCACACGACTTATGACGAGAGGCTGAGGGAACTGGGATTATTTAGTCTGCAGAAGAAAAGAATGAGGACGAAATTGATAGTGGCTTTTGACTACCAGAAAGGGGGTTCCAAAGAGAATGGATCTAGACTGTTCTCAGTGGTAGCAGATGACAGAACAAGGAGTAATGGTCTCAATTTGCAGTGGGGGAAGTCTAGGTTGGATATTAGGAAAACCTTTTTCACTAGGAGGGTGGTGAAGCACTGGAATGTGTTACCTAGGGAGGCGGTGGAATCTTCTTCCTTAGAGGTTTTTAAGGCCCGGCTTGACAAAGCCCTGGCTGGAATGATTTAGTTGGGGATTGAGCAGCGGGTTGGACGAGATGACCTCCTGAGGTCCCTTCTAACCCTGATATTCCATGATTCTATGATGATTCTATAATAATAACTGACAACTGGAATAATTTACCAAGGATCAGGGTAGATTCTCCATAATTGGCAATTTTTAAATGAAGATTGGATGTTCTAAAAAAAATGTGCTCAAGGAATTTTTTCGGGAAAGGTTTATGTCCTCTGTTATACAGCAGGTCATATTAAATGATCACAGTAGTCTCTTCTGGACTTGCAACCTATGATATACACCAAGCGTAACAAATAGATTGTCAATTAAATTTTCCTGTTTTTACAAGTTGTTTTGCATACACCAGCAGCTCAAAAAAAAAAAATGGTTACCTACCTTTCGTAACTGTTGTTCTTCAAGATGTGTTGTTCACATCCATTACACATTAGGTGTGCGCACGCTGCACGGACGTCAGAAACTTTTTCCCTTAGCGGCTCCTGTCAGGTCGGCAGGGGAGCCACCTAGAGTGGCGCCTCTATGCTGGTGCATATATACCCCTGCCGACCTGACCCCACTTCAGTTCCTTCTTGCCGGAGACTCTGGCAGAGGGGAAGGAGTGTGGGAAGCATAATGGATGTGAATAACACATCTCAAAGAACAACAGTTATGAAAGGTAGGTAACCGTTTTTTCTTCTTCGAGTGCTTGTTCATGTCCATTCCACATTAGGTGACTCACAAGCTTACCATAGGAGGAGGGTAGGAGTCATGGAGCAACTGACTGAAGAACAGCCCTGCCAACTGCCATATCATCTCTTGCCTGCTGGTTGACTGCGTAGTGGGCTGTGAACGTGTGCACCAATGACCAGGTGGCTGCTTTACAGATCTCCTGGATCGGGACATGCGCCAGGAAAGCTGTTGAGGACACTTGTGCCCTCCTCAAGTGAGCCGTGATCGTCGGGGCTGGAACCTTGGCGAACTTGTAGCACATGCAGATGCAGTCCGCAATCCATGACAATATATGTTGCGCCAAGACTGGAAATCCTTTCATTCTATCGGCTACGGTGACAAACAACTGCGTCAACTTGTGGAAAGGTTTAGTTTGCTCCAAATACAACGCCAGGGCCCTTCGGACATCCAAAGTGTGCAGGCTAAAGTGACTCAGGTCCGTGTGTGGTTTAGGAAAGAGTACTGGCAAACAAATGTCCTGTCCCATATGAAATTGCAAGACTATTTTAGGGAGGAATTTAGGGTGTGGCCCGAGTTGTACTTTGTCCTTATAAAAAACTGTATAAGGAGGCTCTGAGGATAGGGCCCTCAACTCGGACATTCTCCTTGCTGATGTAATGACCACCAGGAACGCCACCTTCCAGGAGAGGTGAAGGAGAGAGCAAGAGGCCAGGGGCTCGAACGGGGGCCCTATAAGCATGGAAAGGACCAGATTAAGATTCCAGGGAGGGACCGGTGGGCATGAGTAGGAGAACGCTCTCTCCAGTCCCTTGAGGAACTGCACCACCATGGGGTTAGAAAACACAGAGCATCTGGATTCCCCTGGGTGGAACGCTGAAATGGCAGCTAGATGCACTCTGACTGAGAAAGAAGCAAGACCCTGATGTTTAAGGTGCAGGAGGTATTCTAGGATGACTGGAATAGTGGCCTGGAGTGGTTGTATCTGCTTAGGCTCACACCAACAGGAGAATCTTTTCCACTTAGCTAAGTAGGCCACCCTAGTGGAAGGTTTCCTACTGCCAAGGAGACTCTGCCGTACCGGAAGAGAGTACTGGCTCTCCATAGCATTTAGCCAGAGAATTTCCATGCCATGAGATGTAGAGATAGAGCAGGCGCCCACGGTCCTGCGTGATGAGATCTCGGTGCAGGGTAATCGGGGCGGCCACTGACAGCTCTAGCAGGATTGTAAACCAGTGCTGATGAGGCCAAGCTGGGGCAATCAAAATTATCATTGCCTTGTCCCTGCGAACTTTGAGGAGGACTCTGTGGAAAAGTGGGAGCGGAGGAAAGGCGTACTTCAGTCTCCCGCTCCAGGGGATCGCAAATGCATCTGCAACTGAGCCTGGACTGTGGTTCTGGAAAGAGCAAAACTGTGGACATTGGCTGTTGTCCTTGGTGGCAAAGAGGTCCATTTGGGGAAACCCCCACTTCTGGAAGACTGATTGCAAGATGTCTGATCTCATTGACCACTTGTGCATGCGATATGACCTGCTGAGGCTGTCTGTTAGCTTGTTTCGCTCCCCCAGGAGATATGACACTACAAGATGGATGGAGCAGGCTATACAAAAGTCCCACAGGAGAAGGACCTCTCAGCAGAGGGGAGAGGAGCGGGCTCCTCCCTGCTTGTTTATATGTAGAACATGGTGGTGGTGTTTTCTGTCAGAACTGTCATGCTGTGACCTTCCAGAATAGTGCAAAAGATTTGGCAGGCTAGACGAACCACCCTGATCTCCTTCACATTGATGTGGAGCAACACCTCGGCCTTGGACCACAAGCCCTGTGTCCTCAGGCCCCCTTAGTGAGCTCCCCAGCTGAGGTCTGACGCGTCTGTCACCAGCGTCAGAGCAGGCTGTGGTGCGGCAAAGGGGATACCCTCGCATACTACTGGCTGACTGAGCCACCAGCGCAGGGAGTCCAACACCTGGGCCGGAACCGTCACAACAAGGTCTAGAGGTCTCTGCCTGGGCAATATGATCAGGCAAGCCACGATTGTAAAATCCTGAGCTATAGTGGAGCTACGTGAGTGAACGCTGCCATGTGCCCTAGAACTGCAGGCAGCATCTGGCTATGGTAGTGGGGAACCTTAGCGTTGAGTCTATGACACGCTGGATGGCCAGGAATCTGGATTCCAGGAGGCTCGCTGCACCGAGTCCAGCACTGCCCCAATGAACTCCAGCCTTTGCATTGGTATCAGGGAAGACTTGGGCAAGTTGATGAGAAGACCCAGCCTGCAGAATGTGTACAGGACCACCATCACATGGGAGCAGACCTGCTCTTCGGACTGACCCGTGAGGAGCCAATCGTCGAGGTACGGGTATGCCTGTATTCTCCTTTCACAGAAAGGCTGCCACTACTGACATGCATTTTGTGAATATGTGGGAGGCTGCCGCCAGGCTGAACGGGAGGACCGTAAAGTGGTAATGCTGCTGGTTTATGGTGAACTGCAGGAACCGCTGGTGAGCGGGGTGAATAGTGATGTGAAAGTACATATCTTTCATGTCGAGGGCAGCATACCAATCCCCCGGATCTAGGGATGGAATAATAGTGCCTAGGGAGACCATGCGGAAGCGGACCTTGACTAAGAACTTGTTGAGCATGCAAAGGTCTAAAATGGGTCGAAGGCCCCCCTTTGCCTTTGAGATGAGAAAATAATGAGAGTAAAACCCCTTCCCTCTTAGTTTCCGAGGGACTTCCTCCACCACCCCTGCCTCCAGGAGCAACTGTACCTCCTGCATAAGGAGTTGCTGATGAGAAGGGTCCCTGAAGAGGGACGGGGAAGGGTAGGAGGAGAACAGCAGCGTGTAACCCATTTTACCGTGCATAAGACCCAACAGTCCGATGTTATACAGGACCATGCCTGGTAGCAGTGGGACCAGCCGTCCAAGAAACATGAGGAAGGATCCAGGAGCTGGGTTGGTACACTGTCCTCGAGCGCACCTTCAAAACCCCTGCTGGTTGCCAGGCTGGGGCTTGCCCTGGCCCTGGCCTTGATTAGGCATCTTATTCTGCCTGCGTCTGTTGTCTCTGCCCCTCCTGCGATAAGGCTCTTGCCTAGGGTGAGGCTGGTATTGCATTGCTGCGACGGCTGGGTCTTGAATGGCTTCCTCTGAGTCGCCAGTGTGTGCATTCCTAACGACTTGAGGATTGCACGGGAGTCTTTCAGGTTATGCAGCCCGGCGTCCGTCTGGTCAGAAAAGAGGCCAGACCCTTTGAAGGGGAGGTCCTGGATGGTATTCTAGACCTCTGGCAGAAGGCCTGAAGCCATGCCGAGTGCCTCATCACCACACCTGAGGCTATTGTTCTGGCTGCTGCATCTGCCGACTCCAAAGAGGCCTGTAAAGAGGTCTTGGCAACTGCCTTTCCCTCTTCCACAAGGGCCATGAACTCAGGTTGAGAGCCCTGGGGCAAGGAGTCTTTAAATTTGGAAACTGCTGCCCAGGAATTAAAATTGCGCCAGGTTTGTGATCCATAATTGGAGGCCCCCAGAGGAGTAGACCTTCCTTCCGAAGAGGTTTAGCCTCCTTGGCCTTGGGGGCAAGGGCTTGCTGACCACGACGCTCCTGTTCATTCATGGCTGAGATGACCACCAAACAGGGGGCAGGATCACAAAATAGGAAGTCGTATCCCTTGGAAGGGGTGAAGTACTTCTTCTCCACCCCCCTTGCCGCTAGTGCACTGGAGGCTGGGGTTTGCCAGACCATCTTGTAGTTAGACTGAATTGTCTTTACAAGTGGGAGCGCAATTCTGGAGGGACCTTCAGGGCTTAGGATGTCCACCATAGGATCCTCTCCTGCTCCACCACTTCCTCTGCCTGTAGGCCCAAGTTCTGGGCGACCCTGCGGAGCAGCTCCTGATGTGCCCTGTCATCAATCGGAAGAGACCCCAACACTGCCGTGCCTGCCACGGCTTCGTCTGGGGAGGATGAGGAGGTGAGGGCCTGCTGTGCCTCCTCTACCTGCTCTTCTTGCCCCTCATCATAGACCAGGGCACATATGAGCCCTGCCTGGTTGACTGTCCCCGGGACAGCCCTGGGCTCGGTGCCGCTTCCGCTCACTGGTGTTCTGGAGAACCATCTGGCAGCCTGGATACCGTAGCCTCCTTGGCTGTGGAGGGGTGCCTGCGTGGGGACCGGGACTGATGCACCAAATAGCCGGACCTCAAAGCTCTGGAGGAGGTCCCTTGCTGCTGATGATAGTCCCATGGTGTACAAAAGGGCCATTGTCCTGGTAGGCCCCATTGGGGATGACACGTGGTTTAGGGCTCCCTGCAAGAGCCCTGCGGGCATAGCTGGAGCGGCCTGAGTCAACCTTGGATTCTGAGGACGCCGACCTCACAGGCCAAGGTGGTGCTGTGGCATGGTACCATTAGGAGGCTAGAGAGCGGCTGCTCGCTGACCGGGACCAGGATCGGTACCGATGCCCTCGGGACCGGAATCGGAATCACTGCCTTCTGCCCGGGACCAGGGACTGCGGTCTTATGTCCCCTCGGTGCTGGCTTAGTGACCGTGCTGGGGAGCGGTCTGCCAGAGGAGCTGGTGCCGTATGCTGGCTCAGTTCCAGTGCCATCGAGTCCCACTGAGTCAAAGGTAACTGCGAGTCCACGGAGACTGAGCTCGACCGGGACTGGCGCCAGGAGCGGTGCCAGGGTGGTGACCTCAAGTGGCGCACCATTGCCGGCTTGCCTCTGGACGGCACCCTTGGTGATGGTGCTGGAAGCTTCTCCTTGCGAGGGAGGGGGCTTGCCACCGACAGCTCGATGAGGTCTTTTGTCACCTCAAAGGTGTCTGGTGTGGAGGGCTGTTCTAGAATGTCCTCCAGCCCTTCTTCTGCACTAAACCCACATAGCCCGGAGTTTGACAGGCCCTGCGGCACCAGAGCCACAGGTGCTGGTGTATGTCCTGGGGCCACACTGCCCCTCTGCGTCGCTTTCTTATGTGGGAAGCGCCCTCTATAGTCTTTAGGCTGCCCCTTTGACCATACTGGAGAGGTCAGGCAGTGCCACATGCTTAAGGTGCCCCACCAACGCCGGATCACGGACTGATGCTGAGGCATTCCTCACCAAGGATGCCAGCACCGAAGCCAGATAGTCCAAGGCTGCAGGCTGCAGCGTGGCCTCCATGAGTAACTGCTTGAGGCAAAAGTTTCTTTCTTTCTTGGTTCTTGCCTTAAAAGCCTTACAGATCTTGCAGCACTCAATCTGGTACGATTCCCCCAAACAGGAGAGACACGAGTCGTGGGGATCACTAATCGGCATAGGCTTGCGGCACGTGGCACAAGCCTTAAACCCTTGGGCCTGCGGCATGCCCCACAGCCCAGGGCTGGTGCTGGAAACAACTTCCAGACACCTAAAACAAAAGA
This sequence comes from Chelonoidis abingdonii, assembly GCF_003597395.2. Classification (NCBI taxonomy): domain Eukaryota; kingdom Metazoa; phylum Chordata; order Testudines; family Testudinidae; genus Chelonoidis; species Chelonoidis abingdonii. The sequence goes on along the minus strand of NC_133772.1, from coordinate 28,072,968 downwards.
AGGTTAACTATGTACTATTAAGAAGTGCTAACTACTGATAACTACTAACTACGGATAACTGCTACAACTGTGCTAAAGGATCACTCGCAAGGGAGAGAAAGAGTGGTTCCAACACCACCACGGACAGTAAGAAGCAACTGAAGGAGGGGTCGGGTCGGCAGGGGTATATATGCACCAGCATAGAGGCGCCACTCTAGGGGGCTCCCCTGCTGACCCAACGGGAGCTGGTAAGGAAAAAAGTTTCCAACATCTGTGCACGCAGCGTGTGCACACCTAATGTGGAATGGACATGACCAAGCACTCGTAGTAGTAGTGCTGGATTTCGTATGTGCCTTACCAAACTAAGATGACCCAATCTTTAGGAACAAATTGATAAATTGAACAGTAACAAGTCACCAGAACCAGATGGTATTCACCCAAGAGTTCTGAAGGAACTCGGATTGGAAATTGCTGAACTACTAACTCTGGTATGTAACCTATCATTTAAATCAGCTTCTGTACCAGCTGACTGGAGCATAGTTTATGTGATGCCAATTTTTAAAAAAGGGTTCAGCTGCAATCCTAGTAATTAGAGGCTGGTACGCCTAACTTCAACACCAAGCAATCTAGTTGAAACTACAGTAACAAACAGAATGAGCAGGCACATCGATGAACAGAATATGTTGGGAAGAGTCAACATAGGTTTTATAAAGGGAAATCATGCCTCACTAATCGATACAATTCTTTGAGGGTGTTAACAAGCACATGGACAAGGGTGATCTAGCTGATAAAGTGTACTTGGCCTTTCACAAAACCATTGACAAGGTCTCACACCAAAGGCTCTGAAGCAAACTAAACAACCATGGGAGAAGTGAGAAGGTCCTCTCATGGGTCAGCAACTGGTTCAAAGATAGGAAATAATAGTAGAAATAAACAGTTTTCATAGCGAAGAGAAGTAAATAATGGGGTCCCCCAAGGATCTGTACTGAGACCAGTGCTGTTCAACATATTCAAAAATTATCTGGAAAAAGGAGGAAAGAGTGAGGTGGTAAAGTTTGTAGATTATTCAAAATTACTCAGGATAATTAAGTCCAAAGTAGTCTGCGAAGAGTTACAAAGGGATCTCACAAAAACTGGACAACTGTGCAACAAAATAGCAGATGAAACTCAATGTTGATAAGCACAATGTAATGCACACTGAAAAAAAAATCCCAAACATACATTCAAAATGATGGAGTCTAAATCAGCTGCCACCAATCAAGAAAGTGCTCTTGGACTCACTGTGGATAGTTCTCTGAAAACTAGGGCTGTCAATTAATCGCAGTTAACTCAAGCAATTAACGCAAAACAAATTAACTAATTTTTTTTTTAAAAGTCATGATTAATCACTGTTTTAATCACACTGTTAAACAATAAGAGACTACCAATTTACATTTATTATAAATATTTTTGGATGTTAACTATGTGCTTGTTGACACCCTCAAATAATTGTATAGATTAGTGAGGCATGATTTCCCTTTAGAAAAGAAATAGTATTTTTCAATTCATTTTCAGACAAGTTCTGTAATGCAATCTCTTTACTGTGAAAGTGCAACTTACAATTGTAGAATTTTTTTTTCCCACAGAACTGCACTCAAAAACAAAATAATATAAAACTTTAGAGCCTACAAGTCCATTCAGTCCTACTACTTGTTCAGCCAATCGCTAAAACAAACAAGTTTGTTTATATTTATGGGAGATAATGCTGCCTGCTTCTTATTTACAATGTCACCTGAAAATGAGAACAGGCGTTCACAAAGCACTGTTGTAGCTAGCCTTGCAAAGGTATTCATGTGCCAGATATACTAAACATTCGTATACCCTTTCATGCTTCAACTTGTAGATTTTTTAACATCTTTTTTACAGTGCAAATATTTGTAATAAAAAAATAATAATATAAAGAGATCATAGTACACTTTGTATTCTGTGTTATTGATGCAGATACCCAGGTAGTCCAGGACGGCATGGAGGGTCCGGATGGTGTGGAGAAGACTGGTCTGAGAGGGTGCAACGAGAAGCCAATCACTGAGGTAAGGAAAGAGGGAATGCCCCATCGACATATGTAAGCTGCCACAACCACAAAGACCTTTGTGAAAACGTGGCAGGGTGGCAATCCCAACAGGGAGGACACAAAACTGATAATGAGAGGTGCCCACCATGAAGAATAAGTACTTGCGATTAGTGGGATGGATGTCTATATGAACAAGCATCTTTCATACCAAGAACCACAAACCAGGCACCACGGAAAAGGCATGGAAAGATAAGAGGGAGCATCACCATACGAAAATGGAAGTTGCACATGAATTTGTTCAGGGAGCAGAGGTCCAAAATGGGGTAGAGACCACCCCCTTTCTTCGCCTTGGATATGCCACATGGATGACACATGCGTGGGTCAACAGACACTACTATAAACGGTTCCAGCACATATGCACACCCACATTTGGAATCCACATAGGGACCAGCACTTGAAGAAGAACACGTAGTTGCTAAACAATTTTCATGTCTTGTAACTCTATATTCTTTACATTATATATGCAACTATACTCAATTGTCATTTGATCAAAAGGCTCATATTTAGCATTTCAGTGTGAATTTACTTAATGGAGAATTGTTTGGCTATCACATGGTGTTTACAAGATTGAAGCCTTCAATCTTCAAAGCAAGTGCCACTGGGACTTTTCAGACTCAAGTATCTAGTCTTTGACAGAGGAAAGCACATGCTGTAATGGGTTTTCTGTGAAGACACCTGGCAGCTTGCTCTCTGTGTGGGATAGCTATAAATACAGATTCATCAGACTGATCTAACATCTCTGATCTGCTGAACTCTAACAGGTGAGTTTGTGCCATTGAACTTAGACCCCCAAAAACTCATTTTGGGACTCCCTGAAAGATTCATGGAAGGACTAAGAGACTTATGGAGAATTAGCAGACCTTATATCTCTGCTAATAACTAGACTCATATAATCCAGGGAACTACAGCCTCACCTCAGTCCCTGGAAAAACCATGGAGCAGATCCTGAAGAAATCAATTTTGAAGCACTTGGAAGGACAGGAAGGTGATCAGGAACAGTCAACATGGATTCCCCAAAGGCAAGTCATGCCTGACCAACCTGACGAGAACTGGCTCTGTGGATATGGGGAAAGTGGTGGACATGATATACCTTGACTTTAGGAAAGCTTTTGATATGGTCTCCCACAATATTCTTGCCAGCAAGTTAAAAAAGTATGGATTGGATGATTGGACTACAAGGTGGATAGAAAGCTGGCTAATCCGTCGGGTTCAATGGGTAGTGATCAATAGCTAGATGTCTAGTTGGCAGCTGGAATCAAGCGGAGTGCCCCAGGAGTCAGTTTCGGAGCCGGTTTTGTTGAACGTCTTCATTAACGATTTGGATGATGGGATGGCTTGCACCCTATGGGAGAAAAATTAGATTGGCCCTAATGCTAGGCTTTTATTTGCTTGGTCTAGGCCATCTTGCAGCTAGCAGGCCCAAAAACCTGAGCTAAGCTAAGTGTTGTGCTCCCTGACAATGGCAGTCAAGGGTTAAGGCACAGGAAGAGGGGGGGCCAGAGGGAAAGCGGTGAAAAGCCCCTGAAACACGAACAATTTGCAATATGTGTCTACTGCTTTTAAAATACAATAACCATTTGTATGAAGCAATAAAGTAAACTATAAGTGTGAAGCAATTATCTAAAATAAATGTAACTCATGATTTCCCCTATACCACTTGTGTAACTACCCCCATTGTGTAACTGTACCCTAGGACAACAATTGTGTAAGTGTACCCCATAAAAGGCAAAGTGGTGACAGAATGCTGGGAAGTACCAAGGAGACCCTAACTCAATTACATTCATACAAGGCAAGGTTGCCAAAGGGTGCTGGAAAGTACCAAAAGACCCTAACTCATGACCTGTATTAATTTTGCAATGTATTCCAAATAAGGTAATTATTACTCAAGTATGTGTAATTTGCTTGTGGTTTTAAGCTTTAAAAGCTCCTGTATACTTTGCTTCGGGGGAGTAGTTCCAATAGCTGCTATCCCCAATGCACTGGTGTGTAATCAATAAACAAGCCTCAGGCTGAGTCTCTGATCAAAATGATGCGTGGGTGAATTTTTCCACAACAACCCTCAGCAAGTTCGTGGATGACGCTAAGCTGGGAAGAAAGGTAGATATGCTGGAGGGTAGGTATAGGGTCCAGAGTGACTAGACAAATTGGAGGATTGGTCCAAAAGAAATCTGATGAGGTTCAACAAGGACAAGTGCAGAGTCCTGCACTTAGGAAGGAAGTATCCCATGCATCGCTACAGGCTGGGGACTGACTGGCCAAGCAGCAGCTCTGCAGAAAAGGACCTGGGGATTATAGTGGACAAGAAGCTGGATATAGGTCAACAGTGTGCCCTTGTTACCAAATAGGCTAATGGCATATTGGGCAGCATTAGAAGGAGCATTGCCAGGAAAGTGATTATTCCCCTCTATTCGGCACCGGTGAGGCCACATTTGGAGTACTGCGTCCAGTTTTGGGCCCCCACTAAAGACAGGATGTGGGCAAACTGGAGAGAGTCCAGTGGAGGGCAAGGAAAGTGATTAGGGGGCTGGGGCACATGACTTATGAGGAGAGACTGAGGAATTGGGCTTATTTAGTCCACAAAAAAGAAGAGTGAGGGGGGATTTGATAGCAGCCTTCAACTACCTGAAGGGGGATTCCAAAGATGGAGCTAGGCTGTTCTCAGTGGTGGCAGATGACAGAATAAGGAGCAATGGTCTCAAGTTGCAGTGTGGGGGGTCTAGGTTGGATATTAGAAAAAACTATTTCACTAGGAGGGTGGTGAAGCACTGAAACCAGTTACCTAAGGAGGTGGTGGAATCTCCATCCTTGGAGGTTTTTAAGGTCAGGCTTGACAATGCCCTATCTGGGATGATTTAGTTGGGGTTGGTCCTGCTTTGAGCAGGGGGTTGAATTAGATGACCACCTGACTTCTCTTCCAATCCTAATCTTCTATGGTTCCGATTCAACTGCAATATATTTTCTCTGCTTTGACCTTTTAATAACTAATTTCTTTTCTTACCAAATAATTTATAGTTTAGTAACTAGAGAATATGGCTACAGTGTTGGTTTTGGTGAGATCCTGAACATTCAATGACCTTCAGTGAGTGACTGGTCTTTTTGGACTGGAAAAAACTAATGTGTGGTGTTTTTAGTTTTAATAAGCTGTGATGGGGCAAGGCTAGATGGCTACAGTAAAGTAGTGAGGAACTGGTATGTTAGCCCCAGGCTAAACAAATCCCTGGTACCATGGTAACCAAATGGCAGTTGCTCCAGGTTAATCAAGACATCTGGGGCCAAATTAAGATCTTTCTAGAAGGCAGTGGAGATAGCTACATTGATTGGGACACCTGAAGTCAATCAAGGGCTGGCTGGAACTAGTTAAAAGCCTCCCAGTTAGTCAGTGAGGTGCCTGTGTGAGGAGCTGGGAGCAAAAGGCGCAAAGAGCTGAGTGAGTGAGAGTGCTGCTGGAGGATTGGAGGACGACAAGAGTTATCAGACACCAGGAGGAAGGTCCTGTGGTGAGGATAAAGAAGGTGTTTGGAGGAGGCCGTGGGGAAGTAGCCCAGGGAGTTGTAGCTGTCATGCAGCTGTTACAGGAGGCACTATAGACAACTGCGATCCACAGGACCCTGGACTGTAACCTGGAGTAGAGGGCGGGCCCGGGTTCCCCCCAAACCTCCCAACTCCTGATCCGACAGGAGGAGTTGACCCAGACTGTGGGTTCCACCAGAAGGAAAGATCACTGAGGTGAGCAAATCCGCCACTAAGCGCAGGACTCACCAAGGTAGAGGAGGAACTTTGTCACAAATCTTACACCATAAAGTCCCGTTTGTCTGGGTAATAAACAGGGGCAGGAATGCCAAGGGAATTGTCTGTATTGCAGGGTAAAACTAATATAGTGATCCAAGAGTACTCTTTATTACTGGCTTGGTGAATCTAATGATAGAATATACCACTAGTTTGGGGATGTCTGCCCTATTTTCTGACAATATGTTCTGAGTTTGGGCATTGTCGGCTGAGAGTCACTTCAGGCACCACAACAACCCCATCTCAAAAAAGATATAGTAGAACTGAATGAAGTACTAAGAAGGGCAACAACAATTACTAGGGTTACAAACGTCCATAAAAGGGAAGATCAAAAGACTGGGACTGATGATTAAGGCTACAATTTGGTCACAGCAGTCATGGATTCCAGAACTTTACCAGACCCCTGTGACGTCTTCGAAGGCTGAGCTAGGGCTTAGTGCCCCTGCTCTGCAGCTTGCATCAGGGGCTATTACAGGACCATGCGCCCCTGCCCCACGGCTTCCCCCAAGGGCTGCAGCTGAGGTCATGAACCCCTGCCCTGCGGCTTCCACCAGGGTCTACAACTAGGGCAGTGTGCCTCTCCACCGCGGCTTGTGGCAGGGGCTGCAGCCAGGCACTCCTGTCCCACTTCCGCCAGCAGCTGCAACCATGGCCATGCACCCCTGCACCATGGCTTCTGCCAGGGGCCGCAACCAAGGCCGTGCCTCCCTGCCCCCCAGCTTGTACAGTTATTTTTAGTAAAAGTCACAGACAGGTCATGAGCTCCATGAATTTCTTTATTGCCCATGACCTGTCTGTGACTTTTACTAAAAATAATCATGACAAAATCTTAGCCTTACTGTTGAGTTTCAAAAAGAAACAACTAAGGAGGGGATATGACAGAGGTCTAGAAAATCATGAATGGTGTGGAGAGAGTGAGTAAGAGAGTTATTTACCTCTTCACATAATACAAGAACCAAGGGTCACCCATGAATTTAACAGTAGCAAACAAACATAAGAAGTACATCTTCGTACACCACACAGTCAACCTGTGGAACTCATTGCAAGGGGATGCTGAAAAGGCCAAAAGTATAACTGGATTCAAAAAAAAATTAGGTAAGTTCATGGAGGATAGGTCCATAAACGGCTATTAGCCAAGAGAGTCCGGGAATGCAACACCCTGTGCTCTGGGTGTCCCTGAACTCTCAGAAACTGGGACAGGATGGTAGGGGATGGATCAGTTGATAATGGTCTTGTTCTCTTCATTCAAGCATCTTGCTTCAGCCACTGTCAGTGACAGGATACTGGACTAGGTGGATTGTTGGTTTGACCCAGTATGGCCATTCTTATGACCTCAACTATATCTGACACTCAATTCCAGGGGAAGCAATATATTAGAACTTCCCACAGGGTCCATTCAGCTCCGTAAATTGGCATGTGTTTGGGATGCATGTCAGAAAATTATTTATGCATCCACTATGATACTAGGGCACCTTGAGCCTGGTGTGGTGCACTGTGCCAACCAACTATGGGAGGTCAGTGTGCATCACAGCCATCTGGTGTCTTAGGCCTGGTCTACACTGGGGGGGATCGATCTAAGTTACACAACTTCAGCTACATGAATAACGTAGCTGAAGTCAACATACTTAGATCTACTTACCGTGGTGTCTTCATTACGGTAGGTCAACTGCTGACGCTCCCTCATCGACTCAGTCTACACTTCTCGCTCCGGTGGAGTACTGGAGTCGACAGAACAGCGCTTGGTGGTCAATTTATCGCATCTTCACTAAACACGATAAATCGACCACTGCTGGATTGATTGCTCTAGAGGTAAGTGTAGATATGCCCTTACATGAAACAGGTAGTGGCTCATGAACCAAACCCTACCTAAATATTGTGTGCGCCAATCCTGCCCTTAGGAGATATGAGAATATCTGTTGCCCAAACTGCAGCTCTCACCTGAGGCTACAAATGCAATCAGTATTAGGGAGGAGTGATAGCAACTTCCATAGTTACTACTGAGCAGTGATTTCTGTTTGAGCCAATTTTTCAAAGTGCAACAGAGATTGGGATAGACTTTATGGGGCAAATTTAAGATTATTTGGTCAAGATACAGTGCCCCCTCCACAAAAATGAGCTGGTTTGAAAGTTCAGATTCTTATAACATTTTTTGCACTGGGAAAGGGGGGAAAAAAACAACTATGGCTCAGCGCCTGAAAATTTATATTGCTGGACTGATCCTAAACTCAGCTATTCAAGGGTACCAAGGACCTGTTTAGAAATATTTCAAACACTACTGCACTACAAAAGCTTTAGCTATTCTGCTCAGGGACAGGTCTTACCTCTGAGCTATTGTTTCCTCAGAACTCCTGTGTAAGTGACTCACAGACTATGTCTACACTGTTAAGTTTCTGTACCACAAGTTGTACCACTTTTAATAAAACACAGGAATTAAACTGCCCTTGCTTGTCCACACTGTGCTCCTTGTGACGCTGGAGCACATCCACAGTAGCAGCTCTTGCAAAGGCAAAGACAGCAGTGCATTGTAATATCTATCCTACTGTGCAACTGGTGCAGGGTTGTAATAAGCCTCTGTCCCAAATCTGGACCTTTGCGTCCAAAATCTGGGTGCTTAGCATGAACCTCCAAGCTTACTTACCAGCTTGGATCTTCTCTCGCTGCCACCAATCAGGATTCTGAGTACCTGATAAACTCTCTGGTCTCCCCAAACCTTTCCCTGGGGGACCCCCAAGACTCAGATGCCCTGAGCCTCCAAACAAGGGAAATAACCCACTTCCCTTCCTGCTCTTTACTTCCTCCCAGATTTTCCCACCCTGGGGATCTAGGAGATTCCCTGCTTCAATTCCTGAAACACAAAACAGAGAGGACGATACCTTCCCACCTCCTTCTTTTCCCCTACCCAGTCCTTTCCCTGAGAGAGACAGTAACTCCGGGCACAGAGATGCCTATCCCTTGCCTTAACTAGGAAAGAAATCCAACAAGTTTTAAAAAGAAGCTTTAATATAAAAAAGAAAGAAAAAACACATGACATGACACTGGCATCAAGATGACAAACAGCAGGGCTATGGCTCTAAAAGAAAATAGAATAATCAGAACTTATTCAAAAAGATACCAATTAAACATTCCAACAACTCCACACATGGTAATACAAACAAAAATTGCATTCCTTTTGTACCCAACTGGGAACAGAAGGGTAGAAAGAAGCTGGAGATTAAAAAAGAAAAAAAGCTCTTCCTCATCAGCCGAGAAGAAAACAGAACAGAACAAAGACAAACAACACACCCAAAGTTCCCTCCTCACTTTTAAAAATCCGTGGGTTTTTGATTGGTCCTTCTGGTCAGGTGTTGTTCCTTTGTACGTTACAGGAAAAAAAGAAAAATCTGTTGCAGCAGGGTGCTTGGGGGAAAGAGTTTGCAATGTCCATCGGGCCC
>NC_133772.1:28023731-28063637 GCF_003597395.2 Chelonoidis abingdonii | reverse complement strand
TCAGGTGTTTGGTTCCCTTTGTTAACCCTTTACAGGTAAAAGAAACATTAACCCTTAGCTATCTGTTTATGACATGGTGCTTTGGGAAGAGTTTGCAATGTCTCATGGGGCAAGCACAGCATCATATGATACACGTTTCCCAATTCCATTCTTCCATGGGCATCCTACTTCTTTGTCAGCTGCTAGTCAACTGAAGGGGGTAGGAGGATGACAGGGAGTGTGTGTGTGTGTATGGAGGGGGGAGAGAGATTGTGGTCTGAGGTCAGAGAGTGTATCAGCATGCTGTCTTCTAAGTTCAGACAGCAGCAGGAAGCAACCAGTCCTGAGGAAGGGGGAGAGGAATACCCGATGTCAGCCCCCGCCTCCCTTCCTGGGCTCTCTGCACAGCACTCTCTCTCTCTCTCTTACACACACACACACCTCTGTGTTCAGCAGCACAAGCATTCCACATTAATGGTTTGCTTTGTGTCCCGAAGCAGATCAGCACAGCATGCAATGGCTATCAGAAACAGTGCTTTGAAAGGGGAGGGCAGCCAAGTTCAAACCAATGAGCAGAGCAATCATTTGAGGCATTATGGGACACTTCCAGAGGCCAATTACAGGGCAGAAAGCAATCAAGAAACACTGGCAATAGAGCACTGGAGCCTCTGCTCAAATAGCCTTACGACTCTCATTGAGTTGTTTTTTTTTTTTTGCAACACTGCAACTGAGGAGTTTCTGCGCAAAAAGTAGCTTGGCAGTGTGTACACGTCTGCAGTTTGAACGCAAAAAGCTGCTTTACTACGCAGAAACTTGCCAATGTAGACAAACCCTGGGTAAGGTGAATTAGGAGAACAAGCACTCCCCTAAAACACATGCAGTTTGAGTTCCAATCCACTCCTTGGGAGATATGTGCTGCGCACCTTAGGGCTTTCAACCAGCCTTTCCCTCAGTATCTGGGGCACAATGAAGCTCCTTTTGGAAGTGTGAGTGGTGTGTGAAGTTTAGAGATGTTCAGCTCCCCACAAGCCTGATGCCATCTACCCACCTCCCTGGATCTTGCTCTGAGACAGTTTTGGTAGTACTTACTCCATCTGGGATGTGAAATCTGGTATGGTGGTATGGGCCAGGTGGAAGTGGGAGGAACTAGCTGCCATACTGAAAATAACACCAGGTTGGCCAGCGCAAGAGTCTCAGTCAGGATGAAGTGGTTCTGAGCCAGGAAAGACTCACTGAACTCCTGGCAGGCAGCACTAAGCTTGATGGACTGGGTCTGGAATTGAGGATGGGAACAATGTATGCCACAGAAACACAATGCTGAGACTGGAGAGCCTTTAAAACGGGCAAGCTCTGTCCAACAGCACTGAGACCCGGAAAGGAGACGCATCACTGATATGGACATGAGCCATTTCTATCTTATGCAAGCCTCCTATGTACAGGTGGGTGTGCAGAGTTGTTTTCCCCACAATAGTCCCTGATATGGGCTAGGGATTCTACACCTCCTCTCCCCTTGCCGTCTCCAGCTGCTAAATACACTCTTCACAACCCATTAGCTACAAGCTTCCCTCCTGATCACGGCCTTTACAGCATTACTAGGGGCATGGTAGCTCATTAATGGTGAGATGTGCATAGAAAGACCTCATGAGGTTCCCCTCCCATGTGTTCCTATCAACTATGCCTCCCTCACTTCCACAGATTTCTCAAAAAGAAGGGAAATTCACAGCCAAAAAACATCTTTAATGTAGACGTAAGGCTACCTAGTGCTGCCTTGTGCCTTTCCAGAATCTGGAGATGGGCTAAACTGAACATTTCCAAACCAGGATATGCAGAATTAAGACAATGCCTCCCACAGCATTACTTCAACTCTATTTCCTACTGTTCAGAGTTTTACATTTAGCCAACCTCCACATTACAATTTAAGTGTAGCCACAATCCCACATTATAATTACAATGTAATAGTAAACAGAGATCATCATTGGGTGGGTGTTTCTAGTGGGGTCCCACAGGAATTGGTTCATGGCCCTACTCTATTTAACATATTTATTAAGGACCTGGAAGGATAAATAAAATCATCACTGAAACTTGGCAGATCACTAAGATGGGGGGAATGATAAATGAAGAAGGCAAGTCACTGATTCAGAGCAACCTAGATCACTTGGTAAAGTGGGCACAACAAAATGCATTTCAGTACAGGAAAATGTAAAGTTATACCTCTAGGAACAAAGAATGCAGGCCATACTTGCACTCTATCTTAGGAAAAAGTGACCCTGAAAAAGACTTGGGGACTGTGGTGGATAATCAGCTAAAAATGAGCTCCCAATGTCACACTGTGGCCAAAAGGTCTTGGATGTATCAAACAACAGATAACTGAGGAGTGGGAAGATTATTTTATCTCTCTTTGGCAATGATGCAACTGCTGCAGAACTGGACACAGGATTCTAGGTGTCCCCAATTCATAAAGGATGTTGATAAACAGCAGAGGGTTCAGAGAAGAGCCACAAGAATGATTAAAGGATTGGAAAACATCTCTTATAGTGATGGACTCAAGGAGCTCAATCTGTTTCGTTTAACAAAGAGAAGATCAAGGGGAGACTTGATTCCAGTTTATAAGTACCTATGCAGAGATTAACAGAAATTTGATAATAGAGGGCTCTCCAACTAGCAGAAAAAAGTATAAGATCCAATTACTAGAAGTTGAAACTAGACAAATTCAGACTGGAAATAAGGTCAAATTTTTAACAGTCAGAGTATATTAGCCATGGAAATAACTTACAAAGGGCTGTGATGGATTCTTCAACGCTGTCAATTTTTAACTCAGGATTGGACGTTTTTCTCAAAAAGATCTACTCTGATTCAACCAGGTATTAATTTCAAGGAAATTCTATGATTTATGTTATATGGGAGGGCAGACTAGATGATCACAGTGGTCACTTCAGGCTTTATTATCTATGAAAATGGCAACTATTGTTTCAGGTAGACTAAGATGGTCGTCATTTCATTGCTTACATTCTGATTAAGTGTTCAATGTTATCTGCATAACCAATAGGCCTAGAAATGTAATTTTTTAGAACAAAAGTTGAGATTCTGGAGCACAGCTCTGCAGCAAGGATAAAATCCACAGCAAATCCCATAGCTGCAGAATACACAAGGCTTTGATTATAAGGCAAATTTTACAGATGAGTGAGGTATAGATACTGAGGCCTAGATTTTCAAGTCCCCAATAACAAATGATCAGTCTTCACCATGGCCTCAAGGTTCTGTACCAGGCTCAATGTTGTCAAATATGTTAATTAAAGAATGGTGAGATAGTGAAATTTGCTGACTCAAATTCAAGTTCATAGATTCATAGACTCTAGGACTGGAAGGGACCTCGAGAGGTCATCGAGTCCAGTCCCCTGCCCTCATGGCAGGACCAAATACGGTCTAGACCATCCCTGACAGACATTTATCTAACCTACTCTTAAATATCTCCAGAGATGGAGATTCCACAACCTCCCTACGCAATTTATTCCAGTGTTTAACTACCCTGACAGTTAGGAACTTTTTCCTAATGTCCAACCTAAATCTCCCTTGCTGCAGTTTAAGCCCATTGCTTCTTGTTCTATCATTAGAGGCTAAGGTGAACAAGTTTTCTGCCTCCTCCTGATGACACCCTTTTAGATACCTGAAAACTGCTATCATGTCCCCTCTCAGTCTTCTCTTTTCCAAACTAAATAAACCCAATTCTTTCAGCCTTCCTTCATAGGTCATGTTCTCAAGACCTTTAATCATTCTTGTTGCTCTTCTCTGGACCCTCTCCAATTTCTCCACATCTTTCTTGAAATGTGGTGCCCAGAACTGGACACAATACTCCAGTTGAGGCCTAACCAGCACAGAGTAGAGCGGAAGAATGACTTCTCGTGTCTTGTTTACAACACACCTGTTAATGCATCCCAGAATCACGTTTGCTTTTTTTGCAACAGTATCACACTGTTGACTCATATTTAGCTTGTGGTCCACTATGACCCCTAGATCTCTTTCTGCCATACTCCTTCCTAGACAGTCTCTTCCCATTCTGTATGTGTGAAACTGATTGTTCCTTCCTAAGTGGAGCACTTTGCATTTGTCTTTATTGAACTTCATCCGGTTTACCTCAGACCATTTCTCCAATTTGTCCAGATCATTTTGACCCTGTCCTCCAAAGTTTTTTCGGTTATTCAAGTCCTGAGAAGACAGAGGAATTCAGAGGGACTTAACTGAGCTAGGTGAATGGGCAACATGATGGAAAATGAAGTTCAGGGTCCATAAATGCAAAATAATGCACATTGGAAGGATAAAATGCAACTTCTCATACACCTTACAAGTTCTGAATTAACTATAACAATTTGTGCAGGCATCACTGTGGAGTTTGCACAAAGACATATGCTCAAAGTGCAACAGTGGTCGAAAAAAGCAAATAAGATGCTAAGAATATGTCTACATTACAAAATTAGACTGATTTTATTGAAGTCGACATTGAGCCTCCGATTTAAGCAAGTCAGTTCTGCGTGTCCCCAATATGCACATTGTGTCGGCGGAGCGCATCCTCACTAGCGGGGCCTGCATTGACTCATGGGGCGCTGCACTGTGGACAACTATCCCACAGTGCATGGAGCCAAGTGGACTGTTGGGTTAGGCTTGCAATTCCTCATGGGTCCTGTAGTGAGGTGGCCTGGCTCCCAGCTGCCCCAGAGAGGGACGAGCCCTTACAGACGCCAAAGTGGGCGGAGCCACAGGAGCCTGTGCCCACCTCCCAGAGGTCAAGGCGCAGGGCAGGAAGTATAAAAGCCCAGCCCCACAGCTCAAAAGCTGCCTGGCTGCCAGAGAGGCCAGACACTGGTGCCTTAGCTCCCACTGGGGAGACTCCTGCCACCTGCAACCAACCCGAGGACTGGCCATACCTGCGGAGCCTGGACACTGACCAGGCGCTGGAAGAGCGCCTAGGCTGGCCTGTACAAAGGGACCCCGAGGAGCTACCCAGTTTACCCCTCGCTCAGTATCCTGAAGAGCCCATAGTGTGGGACGCTGCAGAAGACGCCGCCGAGAAAGAGGTACCGGTAGAGGGGGAGGTCGGAAGTAGCCCAGGGGCAGCTGACCCTAGTCTGGCTGCAGCACACCCAGAGCCAATGTCAGTGTGTTGCAGCCAGGATCCCCACTGACACAGCAGCAGGCTGCCTGCTGCTGTTAGGGCCCCGGGCTGGGACGCAGAGGAGTGGGCGGGCCTGCGTACCCCCTGCCACCCCAGTCACGGGTGGCAGTCTCCCCTTCGCCCCGACGCTCAGGCCCAGGAGCCTGGGCTTACTTTACTGAACTATTTGCTCAGCCCCTGCCTGAGGCTCTGAGCCCCTGAACTATTGTTTGTGCCTCGCCCTGTCCTAGGGCCTGGGCTTAATAAACTGAACTGTTTGCTCAGCCCCTGCCTGAGGGTCTGAGCCCTGAATTGTTGTTTGCAGCCCCACCCTGACCTAGGGCCTGGGCTTAGTAGACTGAACTGTTTGCTCAGCCCCTGCCTGAGGGTCTGAGCCCTGAGCTGTCGTTTGTTGCCCCAGGTAGTAAGGCGGCCGGGCTCCCAGCCGCCCCAGAGAGGGGCGAACCCCGACAGCACACGTTTACAGGACCAAAACATTTGTGCGAGTGGTTATGGGAACATGGTATTAGCCTCCCATGATGCACGTACTGTGACATTCTACACCTTGGGGGAGTGCCCTGTAACCCCCATATTCCTCATCTGTATATAATTGGGATATTGCATATAAAGCAGGTCATGTGAAGTCTCAGGGGAAAGGTTATGATCTGCTGAAAATCATTTCTCTATCCATATACGTATATCAATCATTCATGCATATGAAGTTATGAGAATTGTATTGCATGGTTGTCACAAAAACATGCTGTAAATTGAGGGATCAGCCAGATATTAGCTTCCCAGAGGCAACAGCAAGAAAAGTAACCAACACCCATGGAGGGTGTCAAACAACCTATCAACATCCATTGTCCAGCAAGGGAGCTACAATTCAATGACTCACCTGCATGAGGCCACACCAGGGGAATTTCTCAACCTTGCCTGGAGGCTCAGCAATGCCCCCCAGACATGCCTGGACTTGTGTTCCCCAAACAGAATGTAGAGGCCCATGCTTCGCCTTTCTCCTGCCTCCACCTATGCTGCAAACAACGAAGACACTCACAGAAGACTCCAACAGAGGAGGCTGGCCCAGGTTTCGAGGGTGAAATCTGTATACTATGAACTGCAATATCCAGTGGGGTGAGAAAAACTGCTTAATCTAGATGTTACCCAGTCTAATGGGGTTGAGAGTTTAGACTGCGTGCTTATATTTAATTTTATTTTATTTTGGTAACTAACTCTGACTTTTTGCCGATCACTTATAATAACTTAAAATCTATCTTTTGTAGTCAATAAATTTACTTGACTGTTTATCTTTACCAGTGGGTTTGTATGAAGTGTGCGGCAAAACTGCTCAGGGTACAAAGGCTGGTGTATATCCACTTTCCCTTAATAAAATGGTAAACCAATTAATAAATTTGCACTGACTCCTGGAAAGATCACACAACAATTCTTTTTTAAAATACAAAACAAAAACCAAACAAATACAAACGTATTTTCCCCCACTGTCATAGAACTGAAAATAGATTAAGGCATTTTTGGCAAAACTTTCCAAGAGCATTTACTCTGGGACACAGTCCCTGCTTGAAAATTGCAGCCCAAAAGATGAAAGTTTTTGAGGCTATAATAGAACCTGATGTGCAAACTTAGCAATAGCATTGCCTACTGCTGCCACTACAACTATTTCCTAATTGATGCTCATCTTCCATGACACCCAGCCCCTTACCTTCCTTCAGTCTTCCACTCTGTCCACTGGCCAGTTGCAAACTTATACTCAAAAAGATCATTTTTATTCTTCAAATTGGAATTGGAATATATATCTCCAGTGTAGCCACCTGGATAACAACAATTTCATTAGACAAAGTTTCACAATTGGCACAACGTATACTCAATTATTATGAACATTAGCAAACAGCTGATTGAAAATGACATAACTCCACTCAACAGTTCATCATATAGAATAATAGAGTTGTATTAAGGTTATCTCCTGTATCTTTACATTTAAAAAAAAAATCTTGAGACTTTTTTTTGTAAAGCTCTAGGGATGTTTGGATCTCAACTGCTGCATTTCCTAACAAGCCGTGTCTGGAAGTGTCAGCATCCTAGACTGTGATCTCCAAGCCCCCAGACAGCCAAATACATGTCATACATTATAAGTCCAGAAGGGATCATTGTGATCATGTAGTCTGACCTCCTGTATAGCACAGGCCACAGAACATTCTGTCTATCCTCTTCATCTTGGAGACTCTCTCCAGAAGAGTTAGCATTGTCAGCCACTGTATCATGACAACTGGAAGGCCCTGGCTGTGATGCTGCCCAATTCCTTCTAGAACAGACAGGTCTTTTGATAATTCAAGGAATTTTATTATGGTCCTTTATATCTAGACACTGCCTCGGGTCTTTTGCCTTCTGCTGGCAGAGGTCCTTGTGTTTGATACCTAGTGTGGAGAGTTGCTCACACATCCACTACTATACTATTTCTGGTGACGTTCCTAGCTAGCTCTGCACATACTGCTCACCCCACAAAAATATGAAGGTACGGATGGTAGCACACTGTGATATCGCTTAACAAAAAAGTTTGTCTCTGAAAATAACTTGCAAGTGAGCTCCACAGGGCTACATGAAGGGTTAGGAGGCTCCTGGACAACTTGACTCATGAACAGTGGAATGCAGAAAGGAGATCTCACAGGCCACATCTGTAGTGACTGGTACTCTGCAAGACAGTGATGGGAGGACTATTTGCACCAATTGCATTACCATGGTGGTCAGACATGTCCAAACTGGCAATCTACTAGCTGAATTAACACTGATTAGGACTTATCCCCCATGGGGAATCAGGATAACTTAAACCAATGGCTAGCAGAGAAATAGTTGCCTTTAGCAAGTTTGTATGTGGGCAAAAGAGCACTTTCCAATAATGGAAGGACACAGCCACAAGTTTCTCTACTATAGAAAAGGCCTGTACCTCCAACACTACAGTCCCCTGGGCACAACACTAATGGCACAGGCTCAGTGAAGAAAACCTCACCTACTGAATCATCAGCAATACAACAAACCCTTTATCCCATGCAAATCAGTTTTTTGAGGTAAGGTAAGGTCACAATACTTTGATCATTCATCAAATCAAAAGAACTGGTGTTTCCTTTCATATTAGAAAAGTGAATTAGCATTGGAAGGAGCCCAAGCAGAGCCTTGCTAAGTGCAGCTAAAATCACACTGAAAACAGAGCTCGTGATATTAGGCGGATAGTTAAGGCAACAGGATCTTCACAGTCAATTTTGAGAAGGGCTCATTTTCACAGTTTTACCTGTACTAGAGGATCATTTTTAACCCCTGGTTCTGCTAACACAAGTTAAACATTGTTTGCCTGGTCATTGTGGATCAGGCCCAACTATTCTAAGGCGCCATTAACAATTAGGCCTAATAGATTACTGATTAGGCACAACATATTTCATTGGTGTTAGCACAAACCATCTTTAAGAACAGGTTTAAAAAGTATTCCCTACCATGGGTAAAACCTTAAACTAGATAAAGCAGGATGAAGAAAAGGGACAACCCAAAGTCTCCGACAAGTAGGTGATTTCATTATTCAGCTGTCCAGCCTTCTCTTTAATGCATTGGAAGGAAGTCACCTGACACGTGGGCTATGAATGAGAAGCTCCTATTTGTTTAAAGGATAACAATTTAAGTAGCGGTTTTCAGTAGTTGTTTGTTATTTTATACAAGTAATAGGCATCCTTCAGCCTCGAGAGACCATGGATATGTACCCGAGAGGTAAAGAATTTACTCAATTGATTTTATGGCAGCTGTGGCTGTGACTGAAGGGACCCACTTGAGAGAGACAATCTCTGCTGCATCAAATTTAAAAGGTGGTGTTTTGACACTTTGGGCTCTGGCTTGTGCAAGCTCTTTTCTTCTCTTCTAAGCTGAACTGCTTCCTCTCATAACTCTAGAGACCTTTGTTAAGCTCTTGTTTCCAAAGGCTGCAGTCTAGAGAATGATCTTCTCAGTTATCCACATCCATTTCTTTTGAGGTCTTGCTTGCACACATCCTTGAAATGCAATTTTGGGCATCCTTTGGGTCCTTTTCCAGATGCCAGTTCACAATGGAGGATATCCTTTGGGATGTGCCCATCATTCATTCGGCACACATGCCCAAGCCAGCGGAGGCGTCTCTGCTTGAGGAATGTTTGGTCCTGGGTATACTGGCCCTCTTGAGCACCTCCGCTCAGCAACAGCTCCAGGAAATTCCAAAAGTCCAACAAAGGCAACACATCGGTAAGCTATTGAGCCTCTTTTCCTGATGACAGTATAAGGTCCATGTCTCGCTCCCATACAAAAGTATGCTGATAACACATGCACAATACACACAGATCTTTGTGTTTTCTGTCAGTTTGTTGTTTTGCCATACCCTCTTGCTCAGTCACAGACATTGTTGTGGCAGCTTTTCTAATGTGGAGGTTGAGTTCTCTTTCAAGTGAAAGATTGACTGTGACAGTGGACCCCAGGTATGTGAACTTGTTCACCATTTCAAGTTCATAGTTGTTGATCTTGAAAGAGGATGCTTTTTCAACTCCTGGGCACATTATGTTCGTCTTTTTTAGCTAATGGTAAGCCCGAAGTCTTGGTAGGCACTGGAAAAACTGTTCATGAGGTTTTGGAGATGGGATTCTGCGTGGGTTGTCACAGCTGCATCGTCAATGAAGAGAAGGTGTTAGATGAAGGCCTTCCGAGTCTTGGTTTTAGATCTGAGTCTTGCAAGATTGAACAAAAACAACAGGGAGTCCAGTGGCACCTTAAAGACTAACACATTTATTTGGGCATAAGCTTTTGTGGGTAAAAAACCCACTTCTTCAGATGCATGGAGGCATCTGAAGAAGTGAGCTTTTTTACCCATGAAAGCTTATGTCCAAATAAATCTGTTAATCTTTAAGGTGCCACCGGACTCCTCGTTGTTTTTATGGATACAGACTAACACAGCTACCCCTCTGAAGACTGAACAGCTTTCCATCAGATCTTGTGTGCAAGTAGATTCCCTCAGTTGAGGAACTAAAAGCTTGTTTCAGTAGTAAGAAGAAGATCCAAAAGAGAGTTGAGACAAGTACACAGCCTTGCTTGACCCTGCTACAAATCTGGAAGCCCTCTGAGACTGAGCAGTCATATTGGACTGTACCATACATATTTTTATGGAAGGACCAAATCATGCTCAAGAGCTTAGGGGGACAGCCAATCTTTTCTAGAAGCAAAAATAGTCCACTTCTAAAGGCTATGTAAAGGGGATTTGTTTTCTGCATTTCTCTTGTAGTTATCTCAGTGAGAAGATTATGTCAAAAGTAGACCTTTCAGCACTGAAGCCGCACTCTGATTCAGGATAGATTCTATCTGCAAGGGTCTGAAGTCTCTTCAGGACAACTCACGCAAAGCCTTTTCCCATGATGCTAAGAAAGGAAGTGCCACAATAGTTGTTACAGTCGCTCCCGTCACCCTTGTTTTTAAGAGAGTGATGATGCTGGCATCTCCCATTTCTTGTGATACTTCATCTTCTTTCCAGCAGAGCAACTCGTGAAGGTGTTGCAGTAAGATAGTTTTTCTGCATTTTATCATCTCTGATGGTATGTAGTTTTTTCTGGGACAAAAGAAAGGAAACTCAAACCTGAAGTCCTGGCTATAAATCAGCCACAGGGAGGGACTGAACTGGAGATCTTTGACTCATGCCTACACACCTCCTAAAGTTAACACCCCCTTTTAAAAAATAGCCTGATAAATTCTCAAAACATTCATCATTCATAGTACACAAAGCCTAAGTTTGTCAATAGCTTACCAAACACAAACATGCTGCTCCCATAGACTACTGCTGAATGGTGATACCGGGGCGCTGGAGGGGTCCCTGTGGTAAAAGCCCTGAGGGATAACACAAAGACAGGGTTGACTGCTGCTTCCTTTGTATGTTTCAAATACACAAAGAAATTATTTAAGTTGGCTATGAAGATATTTGTTTTGGGAAGGCAATTAACCAACGTAGTTATTTCAGTGTTAATAAACGAGCATTTTCATTTATTCTATACTTTCTAATCATGCTGACCATGGTTTTATGGTAAATTAAGTGTTTTATTAAGTTTAATTTTTTTCTAAAATATATCATGCAAATGAATGTTGAAATAAATTCTGCAACACTATTATACAGCTACGTGGTAAGATAACACACTGCTCACAGCCCAGGCTGGAGTGGGACAAAATTGGCTTTAACCCTTCCCAATCCTGGGCAGCTCTGGGAGCTGGATGAGTTCTCTCTGTAATGAAGACAGCCTTCAGAGGGTGTCTAAACTACAGCACCTCCCTGGGCTGCTCTATGGGCAGCAGTGCTGTCCCAAATCCCAGCAGCACCACAGACACAGCCCCTGGCATGCCCCCTACACCAGAAATTGTGAGGGGATTCCAAGAAGTCAGCTTTACAACCATCTTCCACAGTGCTTCTGTAACTGAAGCTCTCAAAGACTCTTTACACAACTCCCAACTGTTTAACTGGTGTAAAGGGGCTGAAACAGAGGTGAGGATCTCACCCACCATCAACAAAATACATGAGTGAGGTGGAAATTAAAATAACCTTGATGCCAGGCAAAAAAATGTCAAAAAATCTCCTGCTCTCAAAGATTTTACTTAAATTAACTCATTTTGGACAGCTGTCAAGTCCAAAAGACTTCTATGGCAGGAATTAAATCAGTAATAAACATGAGAAATATTCTCATACCTGCACCAAGAGCAATCCTTTACATCAAATCTCAATAGGTCATTCAACATCGTTTTTCTGCAATGGAAAGGGATGGAAAAGATGTAATGAATGTTTAGCTACATATGTAGAACAAAGACAAACTACAACAGCAGTAAAACCTTGTAGGAATTGGAATTGCCAGAGCAGAGCACATCAAGGATCCAGCTAGTTCAGTATGCCTTCATTTAGCCAATACCAGATGCTCTCGAGGAAGGTGCAAGGAACCTCATTGCTGGCACTTACAGAATACCCTGCCCATAAGGAAGTTCTCTTATCCCCGTCAGCTAACTTGTGGTATCATTCAGGAGAGTTTATAGCCCCTTGGAAAAAAACATTTCTTCTGTCCAATACATCTGTGAATGTTCTTATATCCATATAAATAGATAATTCTAATATCCTACTAAGTGTTTGGCATCTGGGATGCATTGTGGCAGGAACTTCCACAGCAAGTTATGTGCCAAAAGAAAAAGTGTGCCTTATCATCAGTTTTAGTGTCAACATAAATTCTCAAGACTTCCATCATCTGGCCCTGGGGAGCTCTCACTCCTGCAGCGAAGACATGCAGCAGAGGGTAAGGAAGCGGCCCGTCTAAGGCCAACAGGTTGAATTCTTCTGCTATGTGGCAGCAGAATCATCGTGCTGCCACAGGAAACAATGAATGCCCAAAGTTGCACTGAACTGTCAACATAACAAACACCCATAAAAGATAGAAAAACTAATAATAGGAGATATATCAATCTCCTAGAATTGGAAGGGACCTTGAAAGGTCATTGAGTCCAGCCCCCTGCCTTCACTAGCAGGACCAATTTTTGCCCCAGATCCTCAAGTGGTCCCCTCAAGGATTGAGCTCACAACCCTGGGGTTAAGCAGGCTCAAACCACTGAGCTATCCCTCCCCTCAGCTAAGGGCCCTGCTCATCATTCTTACACAGAAAGGAATGAATCATGTATATGTGACAGTCTGTATCCTCATGTTCACCCTTTTTACAAAATTATAATGGATTTTGTACAAAGCTATCATTTGAAAAGTCACAATTTACTGATCATTGTTGTCCTGATAAAATATGCATGGCAACACTGTATGTAAAGTTATAAGATTCTACTGTATAACATTGCTGTAACATGCTCCAAATTCAGAAAATCAGGCACAAACCAATTCCTCAGAGACAAAAGGCAAACTGATGCCTCAGCTAGGTGTCTAAAAAATCCGATGGACTATCACCTAGCTAAGCAGCCATTCTTTGGCAAGAAAAAGGTGTGAGCGAGAAATTTATATGTTGGCAAAGAAACAGCTGGAAGTTCCCATCCCACAGACTGTCACCTGAACCCCAGCTGGAAAGGATTCTCAAAGATGAGAACTGTTGTAAGAGAGAGGTGCAAACTCCTCAGATTTTCTCTCCCTTCTTCTCTACTCACAGCATCAACACCACATGAAGGAAGAGAGAGGCATCATTGGTCTGGGGAGGGATCCTGGCTGAAAGATTCAGCCATTAAGACTACTAGAACATATGGCGAGAGAGTTTTTGCTTTAAGTTCACTTAGCCCTTTCTACACTACGAGGTTAGGTCGAATTTAACCGTGTTACGTTGATTTTATAAGCAATGTGTCTACACACTCAAGCCCATTCCATAGACCTAAAGGGCTCTTAAAATCGACTGCTGTACTCCTCCCCGGCAAGGGGAGTAGCGCTAAAATCGACCTTGCTGGGTCTAATTTGGGGTAGTGCAGACGCAATTCAACAGTATTGGCCTCTGGGAGCTATCCCAGAGTGCTCTGGACAGCACTTTGAACTCCAATGCACTAACCAGGGACACAAGAAAAGCCCCGGGAAATTTTAAATTTCATTTCCTATTTGGTCAGCAGGGCGAACTCAGCAGCACAGGTGACCTTGCAGTCCCAGAATTGCAAACGAGCTCCAGCATGGACCAAACAGGAGACACTGGATCTGACTGCTGTATGGGGAGAAGAGTCTCTGCAGGCCAAGCTCCGATCAAAAAGAAGAAATGCCTATATGCCACAATCGCACAGGACATAGCGGAGAGAGGCTACAACAGGGACACACAGCAGTGCCATGTGAATGTTAAGGAGCTCAAGCAAGCCTACCAAAAGACAGAGGCGGCAAACAGGCATTCCGGGTCAGAGCTTCTACGATCAGTTGAATGGCATTCTGCGGGGGACTCTACCACTACCCCACCACTGTCCATGGACACCTGCAAGGGGGGAGTCTCATGCAACAGAGAGGAGGATTTTGTGGATGAGGAAGAGGAGAAGAATGTGCAGCAGGCAAGCAAAGAATTCATTCTCCCCAGCAGAAAGGACCTTTTCATCACCCTGCAGCCAATACCTGCCTAAGGTGGGTTCCCAGACCCTGAAGCCAGAGAAGGCACCTCTGGTGAGTGCACATTTGTAACTACACTACAGGGGTTAAAAGCAATTATGTTTAATGCTAATGTTTGGGGGGAGGGGTAGCTCAGTGGTTTGAGCATTAGCCTGCTAAACCCAGGGTTGTGAGCTCAATCCTTGAGGGGGTACTTAGAGAGCTGGGGCAAAAATCAGTATTTGGTCCTGCTAGTGAAGGCAGGGGGCTAGACTTGATGACCTTTCAGGGTCCCCTCGAGCTATATATATATATGGAGATATACCTATTTGCCCTGAAGACTTGGGATGCATTCACAGCCAGTACAACTACTGGAAAAGTCTGTTAACATGTCTGGGGATGGAGCAGGAATTCTCCAGGGACATCTCCATGAAGCTCTCTCTGGAGGTACTCTGAAAGCCTTTGCAGAAGGTTTCTGGGGAGGGCTGCTTTATTTTGTCCTCCACAGTAGCAAATAGCCTGGAATCATTGCAGCAAATAGTCCTGATCTTTGGTTGCATTCAAGCAACGTTCAGTCTATATCTTTCTGGGTTAACCTCAGGAGAGTGATATCATTCATGGTCACCTGGTTGAAATAGGAGAATTTTTGTAATGGAACAGTAAAAGGACCCCATTCATGCTGGGCTATTTAAGCTTGGCTAAAAGGGATTATCCCTGAGAATAGCCACACAGTGGGGTGGGGGAGGGGCGTGCAGCACATCCACACGAAAACCACAGCCCCTCCCTTTAAATGGCAAACCCAACCAGCATTGCTTGCTATGGGAAAGGAGGGCACTGCAGTTTGAAACCATTCCCATGTTATGAAGGCAGAAGCAGCCAACCCTGAGTACCCTTTGGCTTACCATGGCTGCCTGGAAACCAAATTCTGTTGCCCAGCCATGTCTGATGTGTTACCATATCGGCAGGCCCTCAATATAAAAGGCAAAATGCGACCTTGTACCTAAAGCACACGTGCTGTGCTGTGAATTGCTTCATTCACTGTGAATCTCAGAAATGTATCTTCTTAAATTCTACTTTCCCTTTTTATCCCTCCCTCCCTCCACAGGTGTAAATGTTTCTATGCTCCCCCTATCATCTCCATTCCACAAGTTATTGCAGATTAGAAGGTGGAAAAAAACCGCACTTGTGATGACATGTTTTCTGAGTTCCCACACTGATAGGGCACAGGTGAATGCATGGAGGCATTCAGTGACAGAGGCCAGGAAAGCATTGAGTGAGTGCAGGAGGCGATGCAGGGGCTAATGGAGGAGCAAACGGACATGACGAGGCATCTGGTGGAGCTGGAGGAAAGGCAACAAGAGCACAGACTGCCACTGCATGCACTGTATAACCACCTGGCCTCCTCCTCACCCAAATGCCCAAGAACAGGGGGGGGAGGATGGGACGGACTCTGGGCACCCAGCCACTCTACTCCAGAGGATGGTCCAAGCAACAGAAGGCTGTCATTCAAACAGTTCTGATTTGTAGCGTGACTACAATAAGCAACGTGGCCTTGTCCTTCCCTCCTCTCCCACCCCATCCAGGCTACCTTGTCAGTTATCTCTGTTAATTTAAAAAAAAAAAAAAAAAAAAAAAAAACAAAAAAAAAAAAAAAAAAAATGCACGGTTTCCAAAAACAATAGTGACATTCCTTTCTCGACAGCTGTGATTCCAAAAGGGGGCAAAGGGGGGGAGGGTGGTTGGCTTACAGAGAATTAAAATCAACAAAGGGGGCAGGTTTGCATCAAGGAGAAACACACACAACTGTCACACCATAGCCTGGCCAGTCATGAAACTGGTTTTCAAAGCCTCTCTGATGCGCAGTGCGCCTAGCTTTGCACTTCTAATTGCCCTGGTGTCTGGTTGCTCAAAATCAGCTGCCAGACGATTTGCCTCAACCTCCCACCCCACCATAAACGTCTCCCCCTTACTCTCACAGATATTATGGAGCAAGCAGCAACAACAATGGGAATACTGGTTGTGCTGAGGTCAGCAGACCTTGTCAGCAAACAGCACCTGTGAGCTTTTAAACATCCAAAAGTACATTCTACCACCATTCTGCACTTACTCAGCCTATAGTTGAACTGCTCCTTACCATTGTCCGGGCTGCCTGTGTATGCCTTCATGAGCCATGGGAGCAAGGGATAGGCTGGATTCCCAAGGAGAACTATTGGCATTTCAACATCCCCAATGATAATTTTCTGGTTTGGGAAGCAAGTCCCTTCTTGCAGCTGCTCGAATAGCCCAGAGTCCTAAAGATGCAAGGGTCATGCATATTTCCCAGCCATTCCATGTTGATGTTGGTGAAACGTCCCTTGTGACCCACCAGTGCTTACAGCACCATTGAGAAGTACACCTTGCGGTTTGCATACTGGTTGGCAAGGTGATCAAGTGACAAAATGGGGCAATAGATGGAACGCATATCCCTACCACAGTTAGGAAACCACATTGCAGCAAAGCCATCCACTATGACCTGCACATTTCCCAGAGTCACTACCCTTGTTAGAAGAAGATCAGTGATTGCATTGGCTACTTGGATCATACCAGCCCCTACAGTAGATTTGCACATTCCAAATTGATTCCCGACTGACCAGTAGCAGTCAGGCGTTGCAAGTTTCCACAGGGCTATTGCCACTCACTTTTCAATTGTCAGGGCAGCTCTCATCTTGGTATTCCTGCACTTCAGGGCAGGGGAAAGCAACTCAGAGTTCCAGGAAAGTGGTCTTACGCATGCAAAAGTTTTGCAGCCACTGGGAACCATCCCATATCTGCAACACTATGCGGTCCCACCAGTCTGTGCTTGTTTGCCAGGCCCAGAATCACCGTTCCACTGTATTAACCTGCTCCACTTGCTACATTCTGTGCTTTCAGGAATGTCTGCATCCATGTCCTCCTCACTATCGTCCTCATGCACAATCGTCCTCCTAGCCAGGTTCTGCACATAGACCAGGATAATGCGCAAGGTGTTAACCATGCTCACAAAAGCAGTGGTGAGCTGAGCGTGCTCCATGCTTCCCTTGCTATGGCGTCTGCATGGGTAACCCAGGAAAAAAAGGCACAAAATGATTGTGAAAGCAACGGCAGACAGAGGGAGGAAGTAAGGGGAGACGGATGACATGTACTCAAAACCACCTGCAACAATATTTTTGCCCCATCAGGCATTGGGAGCTTAACCCAGAACTCCAATGGGCAGCACAAACTGCAGGGACTCTGGGATAGGTACCCACAGTGCACCGCTCCGTGAGTCAATACCGTGAGGAGGTACTCCGCCGAATTAATGTGCTTAGTGGGGACACACACAATAGACTGTATAAAATCGCTTTCTAGAGATCGGCTTCTATAAAATTGACCTAATTTCATAGTGTAGATATATCCTTAGCTTGTTAAGTTAGGTATTAGTTGCATTTTACTTTTTATTTCCTTGTAACCAATTCTGACTTATGTCTCATTACTTGCAATCACTTAAAAATCTATCTTTAAAACAAGTTTAACAACTACAGTGTTATCTAAACCGGTGTGTGTTTGGATTGAAGTGTTTGGGAAACTCCATTTGAGATAAGATTTGTGCATATCATTTTCTATTAATGAAATGAAGACTTACTATGAGTTTGTATTGTCCAGAAGGGACTGGGCAGTACAAGATGCACATTATTTGGGGAAAGTCTGGCACTGGGAGTTTGCTCTTGTTGCCCTGCTGGTGTAATTCAGGAGTGGCTGGCTACAGCACTCATACAGTATAGCTGGGAGCACTTTATATGATGAAGGCTGGGTGAGAGCAGACCAGGGCTGGTTGTTCTCAGAGCAAAGCGGTGTAAAAAGTACCATGAGTTGAGGACACACAGCTGTCCATCAGTCCAAACTGTACCCTGAGAATGTCACAGTATGTTAAAAGTGAAACCCTACCTACAGTTAAATGATTCAGACCATTTACCTGCAGGAGCCTTCCTTACAGCACCCATTCTAGAGTTCTGTCCAGCTCAAGAAATGGTGATGCCTTCGTTTCTCTTTGCAGGAGATTACTCCACAGTCAAATAGATTTCAGTGTTAGGACATTTTTCCTGATATCCAGCATAAGTGTTCTCTTTCTTACTTTACTCTTCAGAGTTATAGTTCCTCCTAGTTACATCTCCTTGTGCATCAAACTAAAAATTCCTCTCCCTTCATGGTGTCAACATCTTTTAAATATTTATATTATTTTATCAGCCCCTGCATTAGTTGGCACTTACACAAGCTAGACATATTTAGTTTTGTAAACCTTTCCTGACCAACAAGGTCCTTTGGTTTTTTGGGTTTACTGGTTTTTAATCAAAAAAATCCCACTGTGATGGGATCCAGTGACAAGGTCCCCCAGGTGCAACCTGGACTGTGGGAGCGCTGAGCCCTCCAAACCCACCAGCCTGGGCTTTCCCTCACACTGTGATGCTGATGTCAAGCTACAAACATCTGACCGGCATTGCAATTACATCACCATCCACAGGCAGGGACACACTCAACTGAGTTACATCAATGATCTCCAAGACACACAGAAATCATCAACAGAGAGGCTCCAGCCAACTCCCCTCAGCTCTCCAGCCTTGCACCCCAGAAATATACCATCTTGCACTGCTCAAGGTTCCCTTGGGCAGTGCAAAGTCATTAATAAGTTTGTCACTTCTTCATAGGAAAGTGGAAATGCACCAGCCTTTGTAATCTGAGCTGAGACTCCAAGCATTTCAACCAAAAATACATTGTTTTAGTAAAATATAAAACAGATTTATTTAATATAAACAACTTGGAGTTTAGACTGTGAATTTATTTCTAACTTAAACAGACGGTACAGACAGCTTATAGCCTGGAACCTATCTCCCTAGTTCAAAATCTGTCTTCCAGATGATTTTCCAGGTGTTGAGATGGGGGAAGAGAGACCAAGTGATGATGTCACTGCCACATTTTTATACTTTCTTCCATCTGCTAGAAAGCTCCTTGCTGTGACATGAGTTAGGCCGCCCCACTGTATACGTGCCTTCTCTGAGAAGCCTCCGGGATAGTGGATTCATCTTGATGAGCCATTGACACCTATCTGGCCATTGATGTCTGCTCCTTTGTCCCTCCTGAAAGGCTGGCTGTGGGCATTTCCAACCTCACAACATATTTCAGTAACGTAAGAACTTAAGACTGGCCCTACTGGGTCAGACCAAAGGTCCATCTAGCGTATCCTAGGGGGAAGGAACAGAACAGGGAAATCATCAAATGATCCATCCCCTGTCTCTCATTCCCAGCTTCTGTCAAACAGAGACTAGGGACACCATTCCTTCCCATCTTGGCTAATAGCCATTGATGGACCTATCGTCCATGAATTTATCTAGGTTTTTGTTTGTTTTTTAACCCTGTTATGGTCTTGGCCTTCACAACATCCTCTGGCAAGGAGTTCTGGTTGACTGTGCATTGTGTGAAGAAATACTTCCTTTTATTTGTCTTAAACATGCTGCCTATTAATTTCATGACTCCTAGTTCTTGTGTTATGAGTAGTAGTAAACAACACTTCCTCATCTATTTTCTCTACACCAGTCATGATTTTAGACGTCAATCATATCTCCCCTTAGCCATCTTTTTTCCAAGATGAAAAGTCCCAGTCTTATTAAATCTCTCCTCATACAGAAGCCATTCCATACTCCTAATCATTTTTGTTGCCATTTTCTGAACCTTTTCCAATTCCAATATATCTTTTTTTGAGATGGGGTGACCACATCTACATACAGTATTCAAGATGTGGGCGTATCATGGATTTATATAGAGGCAATATGATATTTTCTGTCCTATTATCTATCCCTTTCTTAATTATTCCCAGAATTCTGTTCGCTTTTTTGACTGCCTCTGCACATCAAGTGGATGTTTTCACAGAACTATCCACAATGACTCCAAGATCTCTTTCTTGAGTGGTAACAGCTAATTTAGACCCCATCATTTTATATGTATACTTGGAATTATACTTTCCAGTGGCCCCACTGGTTGTTTAGCAGGCTTCCTGCTTCTGATGTACTTAAAAAAAAGTTGCTATTACTTTTTGGGTCTTTGGCTAACTATTCCTCAAATTGTTTTCTGGCCTTCCTAATTGTAATTTCACACTTCATTTGCCAGTGTTTATGCTCCTTTATATTTTCTTCAGTAGGATTTAACTTTTTAAAGAATGGCTTTTTGCCTTTCACTGCTTCTTTTACTTCGTTGTTTAGCATGTAAAGCAATACTTCATAACTTCACATAATGATAGTACATACAATCCAATGTTCAATAGATCAAGAGTTTTAAAATGATACATCACAAGGCATATTTTGTACAAAACATATAATCAGATGGCAGTGGTGGATATGGGATTCCAGGGTGCTACTACGAGGTATAGAATGTCACACCCATATTTTACAAAAGCTATTATTCAGTTTTTACTGCTATTAACCTGAATTTTGGCCCACCCAAATACATGAAAATACTGATTACATTAAGAAAATTCAGTATATTATATTAGACCAATTTATTAACAACATAAACACCTAAGTGTATATACAAGCCTGTCTGTTCAAGTAAGGCAAAGTAGTGGAAGACAAACACATGAGCATGCACTTGCATATGTATGTGTGTACATCAGTACTCAAGTTCTAAAAAATCAAGTGCTAGAATTCTCCGGACTAAACTCCCTGTTCCCAAAGGAGAGATGGCAGCTCTGTAACCTGTGCAGCCTAAGTAACCAAGCAGTCGTCACCTTCCAGAGCAGGACAAGAAGCAGTACTGGTGGAGGATGTAATGCAAATGGATGGCATCCTCTAGCTGTTGAGTTTTTTCTGTCCTCCCATCGCCTAAAATTAACGCCCAGAAAACACTGAAGTTAATTGTTTGTGCCAAATTTCACGCCCCCCCACCCTTTTGGGGGGTGGGGTGGGGAGAGGGTGGTAATAAACGCCAATAAATTCCCAGGAAATCTGAAACAAAATAAAAACCAAAAACAAATGGTCTATCTCCAATCCCCTGATCATCCTTGGAGTTTTTTTCTGAATTTCCTCCCATTTGTCAACATTCTTTTGCTAATGGATACACAAAATTAAATGCAGTCATCCAGGCTCTGTGATGACTTTGCTTATGCAGATCAAAGTTAAGCAAGTCTTCTAGCATCTCATTGCAAATACATGTCTAATTTCCTGTCCACTATTGCCCCTAGATCTTTCACCATCACTGCTTCTCAAGTTTCTCTCTTCTCTTGACTCTTTTATGCTTTGAATTATTATTCCCCGGGCATATTGGATAGATTTTTCCAAGATGAATCTAATTCTTTGCTCATTTCCTTCCAGTCACTGTGTATTTCAGTAACATGCTACTTATGCTCTATCAGATCATTAATAAAGATGCCAAATAAGAGCTGTACTCACTAAGGAAAACCTTCCCCCCCTCTGGGGGGAAAATAATTAGTTTTCCATTGTGGAACTGCATGGGAATTTTTTCATTCTAGGCAAGATTTGTCCTGTTGCAAAAGCTAGAGGTTAAACCCCCAAATCCAGCAGCTCTGGAAGCCATCAATATGGGGCCCTGCTATACCTTGCAGGAGGCTTCAGAGCCATTGCATCAGGTAGTATGGTTCTGTTACCCCCACATTTGACCAAAATTCAGAATGGTCTGGGGTTGTTTTGTTTAGGAGAAAATAATAATGGACCCAGGTATCTCTGAAGAAATCACATTTATTTACAAAGAATGTACAAAGTCCTGTTCCCCTAAACACTGCAGAACTCAAACAGCAGAAGACAGTTTCTTTGCGCACAGTTCCAAGCCTCTTCCTAGCCAACAATCAGTCTGAAAGCACTGTCTCGGCCTTTTCTCAGGGCCCTGCTACTAGTGCTTCTGTGGCTGTGTCTTGTACTTCTTTGTTGCCTTTTCTCTCTGCTTTTCTTTCACAGACACACAAACGTTAATAAAATACTCAGTGAAGCCCCTCCACTCACGTACCTGTGTTTTTAGCAGAGGCTGCTATTGTTTCAGCTACCTGGGTCCATAAAGGAGTTTAACGGCTTCTTACATGAACAACATCAGATCTCTGAGCAGTCCCTGTGAAGCAGCAAATAGATAATTCTCTTTTGCATTTTTTCAGAGATTATGGTCTACTGCACTGTAGTGTGCTCTTTAGGATTTCTTAACACTTCTGGATTTTAATATTTCTTCGCACTGCACCTTATACATTTGATATCTTAATTCCCCCAGATGGACTTTTCATAAGTCTAATGCCCTTGGACAGCTAAATTCTGTGATTCCATCTTACTACAATGGTAACTCATGGTCTAATCATCCCTATCAGGGGTATCACTACATTTGGCTATCAGGGGTACCACTACATCCAGCCACTAGGCCATACTCTTCTCCCAAAACCAGGAATGGAACCCAAGAAACCTGATTAGAGGTTTGCTAGGACCTCATTTTAAAGCCCAAACCAAACACGACTAGCCCACAGCCGACCCAAATCTGACACTTCCCTCCAAACCTGGGTCAGCACTGCCACCTCATCCTTGGGGCTCAGACTGATGAAGGCTTCCTAATCCATGCCCAAGATCTGTCTCTGACCACCTCCTGCTATGGGGTCAGCATGGCATGTGCGCCTGCTCCTAAAAACCACTGCCACCTTCCTGTGCTGCATGTACTGCTGAATGAGATGCACCGCAACTCATCAGCACACTCACTCCACAGCACACAGAGCAGTGGCCAGCAGGAGTACAACATGCAGTCATCGCTGTGCTGACTCCACAGGCAGGAAGAGGTGTTCAGAGTCTACCTGAGCAAGCCCAAGGGACTTGGGTTGTTTTCACACTTGACCACGACACGTATAGTCAGGTTCCATCAGGTTGCAAGATTCTAATCCTGATACCAAAGCATTCTAGTGCTAATTCACATAGCAGTATAACCAGTGATAAAGTCTGTGTTATGTCTCCATTTGTAGTCTGCTGTCCATAGAAGAAAACAGCAAACCATTCCCATGATTTTCTCCTACAGCTGAGTGAAAGAGAGGTGTGCTACAGATATAAAGATCATGGGTTCAAAGTCAGTTGATGAGCCAAGGTGGGCTGGAAACTATGTAAGTCAGTGTGAAGGCCCTGTAATGATTGCTGAAATGACTGAGTATTATGAAACACTGTATTTAGGGATCAAACTGAATATTGTGTTAAATTTCCTTTATTAAGGTATTTACAGTCTGTGTATTTTGATTACTAGGAGCTATCCCTTTAAGAACTGGGTGGGTCACCTATTAGAGGGTTTGTCTGAAGAAGCCCGAGAGCAGTGTGCTGGAAATGCTGCTTCTGTGAACTCCAAAAAGGTCAGAACTTGACTTAATCTTATCTTTCCAGGCTCACTCTGGAAGATGAAATATTAGGACTGATAGGGGAAACTACCAACTCAGAACTTTGCTTCATCTTCAGAGGGTTTTGCCCGTATGTCACCAGTAGGAATCCAGCTCCACTCAGTAGGGATTAGATTGATTAGGGTTTATATTTTTTAAGAACTGGGGAAACTTTTGGGAAAGGGGGAGCCTATACAGGAAGGATGGGCGCCACCTAAACCAAAATGGAATCAGATTGCTGGCTCTTAAAATTAAAAATATCAGAGCAGTTTTTAAACTAAGGGCTGGGGAAAAGCTGACAGGTGTGGAGGAGCATGTGGTTCAGACAGAGGCATTCCCTAAGAGAGGATCTATTAATGGAGATTCTCTATGTTCTAGTAAGGAGGAGAGGATGGAAGATGATAAAATACAGGTAAGATTTGATGAGAAACAGTCAAATGAAAAAGAGGCCCATTTAATTACACATGTAATGGCAGACAGCTAAAAAGTGACAATTTTTAAGTGCTTATATACAAATGCTAGAAGTCTAAATAACAAGATGGGTGAATTAGAGTGCCTTGTATTAAATTAGGACATTGATATAATAGAAACTTGGTGGAATGAGGATAATCAATGGGACACAGTAATACCAGGGAACAAAATATATCGGCAGGACAGAACAGGTCATGCTGGCTGGGGAGTAGAAAGCATGGAATCAAATGAAGTAAAAGTCTTAAATGAACCAAACTGTTCCACAGAATCTCTATACATAGTAATTACATCTCAAATAATAACAATATTGCAGTAAGGATATACTACCGACCACCGGACTAGGATGATAATGGTGACTATAAAAATAAAAAACCCAATAATAATGGGGGATTTCAACTATCCCCATATTGACTGGATACATGTCACCTCAGGACGGGATGCAGAGATAAAGTTTCTTGACACCTTAAATGACTGCTTCTTGGCGCAGCTAATCCTGGAACATTTAATGGCATCCTTTAAAAAGTGGAAGTTAAATCTTAGTGAGGAAAATAGAAAGGAGCATAAACTCTGGCAAGGAAAATGTAAAAACATAATTATGAAGGCTGAAAAAGAATTTAAAGAACAGCTACCCAAAGACTCAAAAATTAATAGCTAAAAGAATTTTAAGTACATCAGAAGCAGGAAGCCTGCTAAATAACCAGTGGCGCCATTGGATGATCAGGATGCTAAAGGAGCACTCAAAAATGATAAGGCCATCGCAGAGAAACTAAATTAATTCTTTACATTGGTCTTCACGGAGGAGAATGTGCGGGAGCCATTCTTTCTGGTGATAAATCTGAGGAACTGTCTCATATTGAGGTGTCAGTAGAGGAAGTTTTAGAACAAACTGATAAACAGTAATAAGTCACCAGGACCAGATGGTATTCACCGCAGAGTTCTTAAGGAACTCAAATGTGAAATTGCAGAACTGCTAACTGTAGTCTGTATCCTATCATTCAAACCAAACTTCTGTACCAAATGACTGGAGGATAGCTAATGTGACTTCAATTTTTAAAAAGAGCTCCAGAGGTGATCCTGGCAATTACAGGCCTGTAAACCTGACTTCAGTACCAGGCAAACTGGGTGAAATTATAATAAAGAACAGTATCATCAGACATATAGAGGAACATAATTTATTGAGGAAGAGTCAACGTGGTTTTAGTAAAGGGAAATCATGCTTCACAAATCTACTAGAATTCTTTGAGGGGGTCAACAAGCATGTGAACCAAGGGGATCCAATGGATATAGTATACTTAAAATTTTCAGAAAGCCTTTGACAGGGCCCTCACCAAAGGCTCTTATGCAAAATAAGCTGTAAGAGGGAAAGCCTTTCAATGGATCAATAACTGGTTAAAAGATAGGAAACAAAAAGGTAGATATAAATGGTCAGTTTTCAGAATGGAGAGAGGTAAATAGTGGTGTCCCTCAGGGGTCTGTATTGGGACCAGTACTATTCAACGTATTCATAAATGATCTGGGGAAAAAATGGGTAAACAGTGCTAAAAAGATCGCACAAAACTGGGTGACTGGGCAACAAAATGGTATATGAAACTCAATATTGATAAATGCAAAGTAACCTACATTAGAAAACATAATCCCAACTGTACATATAAAATGACGGGGTCTAAATTAGCTGTTACCACTCAAGAAAGATCTTGGCATCATCGTCGATTGTTCTCTGGAAACATCTACTCGATATGCAGCAGCAGTCAGAAAAGCTAACAGAATGTTGGGAATCATTAAAAAAGGGACAGACAAGACAGAAATCATATTGCCTCCATATAAATCCACGGTACACCCACATCTTGAATACTGCATTCAGATGTGGTCACTCCATCTCAAAAAAGATATATTGGAATTGGAAAAGTTTCAGAAAACGGCAACAAAAATTATTATGGGCATGGAACAGCTTCCATATGAAGAGAAAAATTGATTGGGGCAAAGAGAAGACTAAAGAAGGATATGATAGAGGTCTATAAAATCATGACTGGTGTGGAAAAAGTAAATGAGGAAGTGTTATTTACCCTCTCTCATAACACAAGAACTAGAGGTCACCAAATGGAATTAATAGGCAGCAGGTTTAAAACAAACAAAAGGAAGCATTTCTTCATACAATGCACAGTCAATTTGTGGAACTCTTTGCCAGAGGATGTTGTGAAGGCCAAGACTATAACAGGGTTCAAAAATGAACTCGATAAGTTCATGGAAGATAGGTCCTACTAGCCAGGATGAGCAGAGATGGTGTCCCTAGCCTCTGTTTACCAGAAGCTGGGAATAAGTGTCAGGGAATGGATCACTTGATGATTACCTGTTCTGTTCATTCCCTCTGAAGCACCTGGCATTGGCCATTGTCAGAAGACAGGATACTGGGCTAGATGGATCTTTGGTCTGACCCAATATGGTCATTCTTATTATAAATTGTTCCCATATAATAGCTCTTCTGTGGCTCCTGTACAAGATGAGTTTGGTGGGTCTCAATTCCAGCTCCCACATCACCAAGCTTTGTACTAATTGCAGACTCAGTAAAGAGGACAAGAAGTGCCTGAAGCAGGGCAGTGTGGGGGAAGCTTGTCCTGTTCCTGCCCGGGATGAACAGAGGGATTCATTTGCAAGCACTGCACAAGCACTAAATCTACAAAGTTTTTTAAAGCTACAGTTTTCAGTTATAAGCAAGTTAGTTGCAAACATGCAAATTAACTCATTAAATAATTCCTATTCTTATTAGGTGTGTTTCTGTGCAAGCAACCTCTGTGCTTCATTTACTCAACCTGTAAAACGAGAAGAAGTGAAGAGAATTACGGCCAATAAGGGAAGGGGTGGGAACAGAACTCAGGATCTTCTGTCTCCAAGCCCAATCTGCATTCAATGCCATTAAAGGGCAGAAAAGACAGAGGAGGAGGATGGAGATCAAAACTAAGATTCTATGAAATATTTATAGAGTGCCCAATCTGGCGCAATTCAGGGGCCTCGGCAGTTCGCTAGAAACTAGCTTTATACTCATATGCAGCACATCCAAGTTTACCTCCATAGTTTAAAATTTCAGTGTTCCAACTACACATGCACTCAGGAAAGGTCACAGAGGTCATAAAATATCAGGGTTGGAAGGGACCTCAGGAGGTCATCTAGTCCAACCCCCTGCTCAAAGCAGGACCAATCCCCAACTCAGTCACCAAATCCCTAAATGGCCCTCAAGGTTTAAACTCACAACCCTGGGTTTAGTAGGCCAATGCTCAAACCACTGAGCTATCCCTCCCCCCTTTTGATTTACTTCCCATCCTTTTCAGAAACTTAGCAAAACACCTACTGTACACTAGAGACTAGGCACATAATTAAGCCCCTTTGTTTTCAGTTTAAACAGATTTTTACCAAAAGAATTCCTGGGTTTTACAAGTATTATTCATTTTTTTCTGATTTTCATCCTATTTTTGTATCATTCAAATATATAAAACATAACTTGTTTCATTAGGAAAAATACAATACATAGCATGAGACATGACCAAAGACAAAGATCTGGCCCGCTCCTTTATTTCATCTGGCCTGTGGCAAGCCAGAAACCCCAAGCCTCAGCGCCCTCCCACCCACATGCTGGGCTGGAGTTGTGAGCACTAGCACACACCATGCGGGGGGTGCTAAGGTCACCAGGCCATTAAAAGTGCAGTGCTCTGCGCAGCTCCCAAAAACAGCCAGCACATCCTTGTATCTCGTAGGACCTGGGACAATCAGGGAAGCTCCACGTGCTGTCCCTGCCCCCAGCGTCACCTCTGAAGCTACTCTGGGAGCTGCCGGGGTGGCACTGCGCAGAACTCCCTGACCCCTCCACCTAGGGGCCGGAGATGCCAGCCACTTCCAGAAGCAGCTTGGAGCCAGGGCAGGCAGGGAGCTTGCCTTAGCCCCGCTGCACCACGAACCAGGAGCCACCTGAGGTAAGCGATGCCCAGCCAGAGCCCACACCCAGAACCTCCTGCCCCAGCTGTTAGCCCCCTCCCACGCACAAACTCCCTCCTGGAGCCTGCATTCCAAACATTCCTCCTGCACCTGAGCCCCCTCCTGCACCTCAAGCCCCTCATCCCCAGCCCCACCCCAGAGCTTGCACCGCCAGCCAGAGTCCTCACCCTCTCCTGCCCCAACCCAGACAGGGCCAGCTCCAGGCCCCAGCGCACCAAGCACATGCTTGGGGCAGCACGCCGCAGAGGGCGCTCTGCCGGTTGCCGGGAGGGTGGCAGGCGGCTCCGGTGGACCTCCCACAGGCGTCCTGCAGAGGGTCCGCTGGTCCCGTGGCTCTGGTGGAGCATCTGCAGGCACACCTGCGGGAGGTCCACCAGAGCCGCGGGACTGGTGAGCAGCAGAGCACCCCCAGCGGTGTGCCGCCGCGTGCTTGGGGAGGCGAAATGGCTAGAGCCGGCCCTGAACCCAGAGCCCCTTCCTGCACCCTGAACCCCTCACTTCTAACCCCACCTCAGAGTCTAGGGGAAGCCCCGAGCCTCCGCACCTCCCGTGGGGCTGTGTGTGGCCTGCGATTGATTTTTTCTGTGGGTCAGTGGCCCCTGATAGAAAAAAAGATTTCCCACCCCTGGTCTAGAAGATACACACAATAAACAGGCACGCATGCAAGCTCTGAAGTGCCTGCACATCTGAAGGTACTGATGAATCTCACACTCACCAATACACATTTCAAGCTGTTAGCAGATAATGGTTTAAAAATTTGATGCATATTTTCGTTTTTCTTCCCGATTTAGTGTATCGGAATACATTTCAGAACAAGGAAATATTCGAAAGTTTTTAAAAACACAGGAGAAAAGGATGAAGTTGAGTGTGTGCGCTGCAAATGGTGTGGCCAAATTATTAAATGTAAATACTTACAGGCTAATAGTTCTAAATTTACAATAGTAAACTGTTTAATCAAATGTAGAGTTTTATTTGGTGATTAGGGATACATTGTTTTCTTAAACTCAGAGGTGGCATTGTGTATAGAGTTCTGTTTTAGTTCTGCAGCAAACCACACTGATGAGCGGAATTCAAAGTATTGATCTACTGAATACTTTTTTCGTCCACCAAAATAAACCGTGATATTTACTCAGAAAAATTATTAATATTTTTGCACTAATTTTTCATCTGTTTTTGTTGTTGTAGTAAAAAACACTGATAAATTCCCGGGAAAAAATAAAATAAAAACTGAAAATGAAGGACCCTACACACAGCACACCTCAAAAGCAAGACCTCACCATCTTTATGCCATTCCCAGCCCAACCATCCCAACATACGCTGGAACAATTTATAAAATGTGAAAACTGTTTCTCACTCAAAAATGTCCAAGGGGCTTTTGGATGGACTCCAGGGAAGTTTTAATCCAAAAGGTGAATGCTTCAGAACACTATGAGGATCTGAAAATGGGATTACAATATAAACTGTTTTGTAACTTGCAACTTCTGTTATTGGAAAATTAGTATATCATCATCAGATAATCAAGAATTGTATTGTAATTCACATGCACAAGGAGGCAGGTAGGGTTGCATGCTCAAGCTTACCTTCTATATTTCCTGACTTCTTAGTGCTCAACTATGCAACCTTAGCACTTGTCTACACGGGATGGTACTGCATGTGATGCCAGAGCGTCACTCTATAGCACGCTAGCTTGCTGCATAGTAACATCTTGTGTGGACCCTGCCACAGTGTACTAAAAGTTCCGTAGTGCTTTGACATACTCCCATTTCAAACAACAGAACGTCAAAGCACACAATGGAACTCTTAGCTCACTAGAACACTGTGCACTGCACAATAAACTAGAGTGCTGTGGATTTACATCCTGATTTGCCACACAGTAACATCCCATGTAGACAAGCCTTTGGGCACTCAATTTTGTAGGTTTTTGTGCTTTGTTTTTAAAAGAGCAAAAGAATGGGAAAATAAATGGAACTTCAGTCTCCCAGTCTACTACTGGCTTGTAAAAAAGCTGCCAATGGAGTCTGCAAATTTCATAATATGAGAAGACTTTGTTTGAAGCCTCCTGAGCGCTGCCACTCTTGACCAAGTGTCCCAGAGCCCCACCATTCTCACCACATCTCTCCATAGCACTCAAGAAAATAAGTCACAAATAAAGGGGAAGGGTTGTATGCATTAAAAATTCAGAATTTAGAATGTCATTCCTATTAAACAACTGGGTAAAGAACCATTAGCAACTAGCTCAATACTTCGCTATGAAACAGAATTAGCACTAATGTTGCTCTAATTAAGCAACAGTTCACCATTCATTAAACTAAGTAAATTTTCTGGGAGATGTTGTAATAAAGCAGCCTTCCAGACTTAGGGTGTCCCAGGTTAGAAACAACATACTGTAATATTTTACATTTACACAGTACCTTCCAATCAAAAATACTTTGCATTGTACTGCATGGAACTGTCCAATACATAAGCACCAATGAACTGCAGTAGCTTCTGGAGTGGGAAAGGTAACAGCCAATTGGTATACAAAGATGACACAAGTGTGGAGAAGGGAAATTTTGTGCAATGGCACCAGGGCACACCATAACTCTTAATGTTAATGACAATGCACACACCGGACTTCACGGTTAAGGGTTCAGCTATTATTATTTTAAATCCACGGATGTGATAAATGAAGGTGGTAGGTAGGTCCCTTTTGTGGACACCCAGAAGCTATAAAATCCCTCTTTGTGGCTGTTTTCTATTTGCTCCACCTCTAAAGGGTTAAAACGTCTCATTGCTATGCATAGGTAAAAGGAAGTGAGCGGACACCTGGCCAAAAGAGCCAATGAGAAGGCTAGAACTTTTTTAAATGGAGAAAAAACCTCTCCTTTTTTCTGTCTATGGTTGTTCTCCCGGGGAGAGGCGGACAGGGCAAGAGCTATGCTGTAGGAAGCTTGGCCCAGGTATGAAAAATCATCAGTATCATACCTAGAAACTACTAATTTAAAACCACAGATATGTAAGTAGATCAGGAAATGTCTAGAAAGACACGATTAGGTTTGTCCCTTTGATTTCTTTATGGCTTGTGGATTCCTCTGTGCTAACCCCAGGTGCTTTTGTTTTGCTTGTAATCTTTAAGTTGGACTTCAAGAAAGCTACTCTTGGTGCTTAATCCTTGTAGTTGCTCTTAAAATCTAGCAATAGTCTGAGTCACCAGACGTATTTTCTATATTTTTTTAAATAAAATTTACCTTTTTTAAGAACAGAATTGGATTTTTGTGTTTTAAGAGGTTTGTGCACGTTTAATTAGCTGGTGGCAACAGCGGATTTCCCCCTTTTTTCCCCAGCTCTTTCCGGGGTGGGCTCTCAAAAGGGTTTTGCACTTGGGTGATGGCAGCATCTACCAATCCAAGGTCAGAGAAAAGCTTTAACCTTGAGAGTTTAATATTAGCCTGGAATGGCCAGCATTAATTTTTAGAACCCTTGTGGGCCCCCATTTCCTGAACTCGAAGTGCCAGAGTGGGGAATCAGTCTTGACACGGTGGCAGAGTGGTGGGATTATTTTGAACCACAAGCAGAGAGCTCAGGATTTTAAAAGGACACATTTTTCCTTTTGGCAGCCTGCAACGCCAAGGTTTTTTTTTCCCCCTTTCTTTTCTTTGCTGCCTGAACAGGTACACAAAGGGTTCAGCCTGCAAAGCCAGGGAGTTCAACAAGCAGTCTGGTTTTTTTCCTAACTTTGTGGCAATGAAATAGCTAGGCTAGAGTAGGGCAGCACTGTGCATGAGGTTGTGGTCGGGCACCGAAACCCTAGAGCAGTGGTTCTTAACTTTTACTGCAGCCTGCACCCCTTTGGTTCTCAAAAATATGTTCTCGTGCCCCTCATCAAAAATCGTTGAAGTAGGTCAGTTCTTTAAACCTAGATATATCATAATTATAGAATGAAAGAGATACCTTATATATTTATTTTAATTTCGCCATTAAAATTTAACGCAGCAATTGTTAAATTTATAATATTAATAAATACATAGTTTTGAGGAAACAAAGTAGTTGTACTTAAGTGCCTGTGCTTAATTTGTGTTTTTGATGATTTACCTACTAAAAAATCTGGCATGTCTTGCACCTCCAGAAAGGGCATCTCGCACTCCCAGGGAGCACGTGCACCCCAGGTTAAGAACCACTGCCCTAGAGCAACCAGCGTTCCCAAAGCAGCATGCCACAGAGAAGACAGACCGAGATCAAGCCCAGGCATCCAGCTCCACAAAAGAAATGCAGGGAGGGGATGGGGGACCAGGTATTTCCCCAGAGGGAATGGCTAGCCCTACCCAACCCGAGATCCAGATGCCAAGATGGAGGGATTCCCTTAACCCAGACCGAGCTCTAACTGCTGAAGACAGGAATTTCTTCCTACAGATGAAGCACTTGGAGGCGGAAGCAGAGGAGAAGCACTTGGAGGCAGAGGAGAGGAGAGAGGCGAAGCGCTAAAAAGCGGAAATGGAGCAGAAGCGCTTAGAGCTGGAAAGGGCTAAGCTGGGTCAATCAGATAGCCCTAACAGTCCTCCTCCAGGTACCGCTCCTCATTCCAAGAAATTCCCCACACATAAGGTAGGCGATGATACAGAGGCCTTCTTAGAAAATTTTGAAAGGGCTTGGCTTGGGCACTACATTCCTTCAGACCAGTATACGGTGGAGCTGAGGCCACAACTCAGTGGACTCTTAGCAGAGGTGTTTGCTAAAATGCCTAAAGAACATATGAATGAGTAAGAACTTTTTAAATAGAAGGTCAGAATTAGGATGGGGCTAACACCCAACCATGGGGCGAACACCCAACCAGTGGTTCAGAGCCCTAAGGTGGAAACATACTGTAATATTTTACATTTACACAGTACCTTCCAATCAAAAACACTTTGCATTGTATTGCATGGAACTGTCCAATACATATGCACCAATGAACTGCAGTAACTTCCGGGGTGGGAAAGGTAACAGCCAATTGATATACAAAGATGCCACATAACAGTG
The DNA here is from genome assembly GCF_003597395.2 of Chelonoidis abingdonii. Classification (NCBI taxonomy): domain Eukaryota; kingdom Metazoa; phylum Chordata; order Testudines; family Testudinidae; genus Chelonoidis; species Chelonoidis abingdonii. The sequence goes on along the minus strand of NC_133772.1, from coordinate 28,030,601 downwards.
TGGAGAAGGAAAATTTTGTGCAATGCACCAGGGCAGACTCTTAATGTTAAGGACAATGCACACACCAGACTTCAAGTTTAAGAGTTCAGCTGTTATTTTAAATCCACAGACAACAGAGCTTCAATATTAAGATTGTCTGTCTGAATAATAGCCTCAGTAAACCCCATGGAACCTAATTTCTTTACCTTGAAAATCAAGCTTAGAGTCAACTTTGCTTTAATTTGAACCCGTCTCTTCAGGGAGAGAACATTTCAACTCTGTAGTTTGTACAACTAGAAAATTCTTTCAACAGCACCCATAAGCAGAAGCAGAGTCTTCCAGACAACCCCTCCCGATAACCACGAAGGGCAGTAACAAAGAAATTAAGAGTAGATATTTTTCTCCCTCTGTGGTGCGGCATTCTGTTCTCTCAACATGCAAGGAGCAAAAAGCTGACATAACACCTTATGTTTCAATCCGCTTTGCAGAGCAAACAAACCCCGTAAGAGTGGTAACTAATACCCCACTTTCACTGACAGAGTATCTGAAAGCAGGGAGAGTGGAAGTCACAGAACCACTAAATTGTCAGTGTGAAAGAACCAGTAGCAACATTACCAGAGGGAGTGGAGCCTTTGGGCAGGAGACTGAGAAAGGAAGTTGGATTTTGAGAGAGATAACTGGGAATTATGACAGGAAAGTCACAGGGAACTGGGAGGTGGAGGGTCAGACAAGTCTGACTAGACTTGCCTGGAGAGATGGGCTCAGTTAAAGAGTAGTAGACCTTGGAGGAGGGAACCTCAGGAGAGTGCAGCGTGGTGTCCCTAGCCCCAGAAGCTCCCCACACAGATAGATCATGGTGGACTTGGGAGGGGAGAGAGTCAGAGAAAACGAGGGATTTCCAAAGCCAGCCCAGTAACTCAGCAATAAAAATTCAGCACCCAGTATTTTAAAAATTTGCAAAATTCTGCATATTTCATTTGTCAATAAATAAATGTGGAAGCTCCAGCATGGTAGTAGACAATACAGGCCACTGGCTGCACAGAGGTGGGAGACCACCCCGCAGCCTACCCCAGGACACAGACTTTAGCAGTGAGGCTGCACCTGAACCTGATATAGCACTAGGTCCAGGTCGGCCCCACACACACCAGGTTCCTGCCCCACAACACCAGATGCACCAAGATAGCAAGCGAGAAGGACAGAGTCTTACATGCACAGCCAACCCTGGCTCCAGACACAGATGTGAGGCAGGCAGGCTCAGCCCAGCAGGATCAAAGTGTGGAGGGGCTTACTGTGGGGGGATCCAGGTGTGGGATGAGAGGGTTCTATGTGGCACAATCTGGGTGCGGGTGGCTTCGTGTGAGGGAGTTCTGGATGCAGGGGCAATGGGACTCTGCAAGGAGGACCAGGTGAAGGTGGTTGGGGCTCAGCACAGAGGCAGGCTTGGCAGGGGGGATTCAGCACTGGGGGTCCAAATGCAAGGGGAGTGGGCTTAGTAAGGTGGGGTTCTGGGTGCAGCTGGCTGGGCTCAGTGGGGTGGAGGTCCAGGTGTGAGAGGCTCGTCGGGTTGGTCCAGATTCATGGGGCTAATTGGGGTGTGGGTTTGAGTGTGGAGGCTCAGAGGTGGTGGTCTGGATGTAGGGGTGGGGGTCCAGATGCAGGGGCCTGGCACAGGTCCAGATGCAGGGGAGGACTCAGCAGGAGGGGGGCTCCAAATTCAGGGGGTGAGGCTCAGCAGATAGGGGTTCAGGTGTAAAGGGCACAGTGGGGGGGTTCTGAGTGTGGGTGGTGATGGTCAGCAGAGGGGATCTGGGTATGGGGAGATACAGCAGATGAACAGGGGGACAGACAGACAGGGGAGCAGCTCCCCATACAGTGGCTCCTTCCCTTGCAGAATAGGAGCAGGAAGCAGGGAAGGGGGGTGGACAGCCAGGGGAGGTTTCTGGGGATGGGTCTGACCTGGCCCTGGCCACTCCTCATGGAGTAAGAGGAAGTGCTGGTACAGGGTAGGAGCCACCGGCCAGTTCATTCCCAGACCCACACTCCTCCAGTCATTTACCTCTCCACTGGCTGCACTGTGCGCCCAAAACAATGCTCCTGTGCTGTTCAAGAGGGGTGCATGACCGCTCTTATGGTTTCCTTTGCTTCCCTGTCAGAAGTAATTATTCTGCTAGGAAATAAAGAAATCTGCAGGGGACATGAATTCTGTGCATGCACAGTGGTGCAGAATTCCCCTAGGAGTAATAAAGAAGCAGCTCAAGCTAGGCTTACATAGGCAGGGTAAGATGAGCAGTTTCTTTGTATTTCTCTAACACTTTCAATTCCATGTTTGATTATATTTGTTCTTAGTGGAAGAAATAAGGTAATTTATTTTCACTAACTCTAAGACTAAGCCTAATATGTGCTACTAAATTATTTAGAGACCTGACTGCTGCTTCTCATCCTGACACTACATAATTAATATGCTAGAGCAGGGGTTCTCAGGACAAATTTTTTGGTGGCTTCAGAGTGTCACGCTTTTTCTTAAAATACTTAATTAGCTTTAGGAAAAACAAATATACACATATATATGTCCAAATATTTATTGCGAGCTAGTAAGTCTGCTGTGACAAGTGATATTAACAAACATACTAGCTAGCAGTAAACAAACATACAAGTATCACTTATCACAGCAGACTTACTCAGCACTGGCAAGCCTGTGGACAAATTGAGAACTAAATGGGGGGGGTTGGGGTAGGCATCAAGAGCCAGGGGCGATGGGGTTGGGGGGGTGGCTGGAGGAGATGGTGGGGGGCCTGAACCTGAAGCCTTGTGACTGGGGGATAGAGCCCAAAGCTGCACAGCCAGAACCTGGGGCCAGCTCCTGTGCAGCCAGAGCCTGAAGCCCTGCAGCTGCAGTTTACCACCCCAGGGGTGAAATGCAAAGCCTAAGCCCCACCACCCCTGGGAAGTGGGGAACTCACCAGCTGCCTGCCACCATCTGTCTCCAAAGCGGAGGCAGGGCCCAACCCCTGCTTGCAGCCCAAGCAGCCAACACCAAGGCAGCGCATCCAGGAACAACAGGGAAGGAGAGGGGCCGCTGTTTTGACCCCACCCCACCCCACCCCCACAGCCCAGAAGGCTGTGGCCATGCCACAGGAAAAGTCACTGGTCGTCGCATTTGAGAAACGCTCTGTTAGAGTCTCTCTCTGGGTTTCCAGTTCCCTGGGAGAAAAGATTAAAACATTTTAACGCTAAATCTAAAAGAACCAAGGAGTGGATGATGGCAGCAAAGATACCAGAGAAAAAATCCTAAGCTTCAAATGTTCCCTACCAAGCTTTCTCTTAACACCTGATATGATGAAGTTATTTCTATTTAAATTACTAAAAGCTACCACACTATTAATAACACAAAGTCATCTCAGCAGTATTTAAATAATCAATTAAACAGGAACTCATCAAGCTATTTACAGAAACTCCTTCCCGTCTTTTCATAGCTGTACGGAAAACACCTTTCAGCTCTCTCCAAAAACCCTGCAGAGCAGATAGATTTTCCACTGTGCTCAAAAGGTCACTGAATTCAGCCTATTTCAGACCAACCTGGGGAAACAAAAGTCTTAGATTTTTCACTGAGAATTCCCTACTTGTCACTCCCCCTTCTTTTATAATGAGCGCGCTCCAGCTCACACACCCCTGCTGAAGCAATATGACCCAGGGAGAGAGGCACTCTCTCAGGTAGGCTGACCTAGGCTTTATAAGTTATGATCACCTCTTGAGCTCCACCAGGAAATCAGCAGACAACCAGCGAAGAGCCCAGAGCACTGGCATCACGTGCTCCTAGTGAGGTGGCCTGCTCAATAAGCACATCCCTGCATTCTGCACAAGTATTAGCATCTGACTGGTTTAAGGTGCAGCATATATTGCAACAATCTAAGCTTGAGGAGACAAAGGACTGGTTAAGAGTGGCTTGTCTACAACTGAAAGGAAAGGTTGCTGTTCCCTAGATGGATAGTAATGAAAAATAGTTGACTAGTACGCTGCTGCAATGCAAGTGTCAAACAGCAGCCACAGGTCTAGAATTACCTCATACATGCCAAACTCTGATAACCAGGGCCGGTGCAAGCACTAGGCAAACTAGGCGGCCACCTAGGGCGCCGAGATTTGAGGGGCGCCGAAAAGCGGTCCCTAAAAATAGGACCAGACAGCAATCAAGACGCAGGCTGCAGATCCCAGACTGTAGGGAGGACGTAGATAAGAACAGGATTACTTGTGGCACCTTAGAGACTAACAAATGTATTTGAGCATAAGCTTTCATGGGCTACAGCCCACTTCTTCGGATGCATAGAATAGAACACACAGAAAGAAGATATTTATACATACAGAGAACATGAAAAGGTGGAAGTAGCCATGCCAACTGTAAAAGCTTATGCTCAAATACATCTGTTAGTCTCTAAGGTGCCACAAGTACTCCTGTTCTTTTTGCGGATACAGACTAAAGGTATGTCTACACTTGAAACTTCAAAGCGGCTGGGAGAGAGCTCTCCCAGCGCTGCACGTACTCCACATTCTCTGTGGGTGTAGCTTGCAGCGCTGGGAGCCGCGCTACCAGTGCTGCGGCACTGTTTACACTGAGGCTTTACAGTGCTGTATCTTGCAGTGCTCAGGGGGGTGTTTTTTTCACACCCCTGAGCACGAAAGTTGCAGCACTGTAAAGCACCAGTGTAGCCATGGCCTAAGAGGGTTGCGACTCTGAAACCTGTAGATAAGAACCACGCTCCCAATGAACTGCTCTCCTGCCATTTAGATAGCCAGTGATTAGGGAAGTCCTTTGATTAGATTGAAGACTATAGGGAGGTAATAAGAATCATGCTCTCAATGAATTGCTGTCCCACTCCTGCCATTTAGAAAGTCAGCGAAGTCCTTTGATTAGATCGCAGACTATAGGGAGGACGTGTGTGTGTGTGATAAGAACCACACTCCCAATGAATTGCTCTCCAACTCCTGCTATTTAGAAAGCCAGCAAAGTCCTTTGATTGTGAATCGATAATTGTACACATTGCTGCGTTGGTAGGTACATTATTACAGTACTAGCTCCTCTGTCTTGTAAATTGCACAGCAATAGACAGAAGAAGAGTGAGCAGCTTGTTGCGGGAACTGCAAGACCTCCCGCTGGGGCTGAGCTGTGCTGTCAGTGTGGTGCAAGTGGGGTCGGCTTGCACATGGCATGCTCCTCGGAGAGTGGACTGCAGGTTTTCCAGGGCAGAGGCTCTGCTCCCTGGGGAGGGGAGGGAGGCCGCGGCTGGCAGCTCTGTGGGCTCTCTTGCATGGAGGGGCAGCTAACCCGCTTTAACTCACTTCCTTGTGCCCCAGCTTTCTAGCCTCCTGACCTTGCTTTGGCATGAGGGCTGCACACTCTCTGCCTTCACAGTCCTGCCTGTCCCCCGCCCCCCTGCTCGAGCGAAAGCCGAACATTCAACTCCCCAGCCCGGATGCCAGATGGACTCGTGCAGGCAAAGAACGCCACATGCTCCCATTGCCCTGTTGCAAGTGCATTTGGCCTGCTGCTGCTGCATGCCAGGGACTGGAGAGGATAGTGCCCATTTTACCTTGCAGCTCTTTGAATCCTACCCAGCCTGCCGCACCCCTCTACACCCAAACCTGGTCTGCTTCCCCTCCCCTCCCGAGCCAAACCTGATCCTCTCAGAGACCAAATCCAGTCTGCTTTCCTTCCCCACTAAACCCGATACCTCACTGACTCAACCCGGTCTGCTTCCTTTCTGCTCTCCAGACAAACCCAATCCCCCACTGACCCGAACCCAGTCTGCTTCCCTTCCCCTCCCCAGCCAAACTCAATCCTCCCAGTGACCAAAACCAGTCTGCTCCCCTTGCCCACCAAACCCGATACTCCACTGACTTGGTCTGTTTCCCTTCCCCACCAAACCTTATACCCCACTGACACAACCTGGTCTGCTTCCCTTCCACTCCTCAGACAAACCCAGTCCCCCACTGATCCGAACCCAGTCTGCTTCGTTCTCCTCCAGGCCAAACTCGAACCGTCACTGACTGAATCCAGTCTGCTTCCCTTCCCCTCTCCAGCCAAACCTGAACCCCTACTGACCAAACTCGGTCTGCTTCCCTTCCCCGCGGAAAAATTAATTCTAAATGATAACATGTTACTCTGCGACAGTGTATTGTGTATAATGTATGTGATTCATTTTAAGATCCATGCTATGTTGTGCAAAGTGAAAACAAGAACAACGTCAGCACTGTCAGGTTATTCTTTATTTTCATTAAATGTGTACACTAAATAATTAAATTAATAAATTATCAAGCCAAACGTGTATTAATTCTAATGAACAATGCCACATTATGCAGTATTCATTTTTTTAAGTTTTTAATAAGCGATCCCCCCGAATCGGACCCTGTGCCCTAAAGAAAAGCACCTAACTTAGGTGCCTTTTTAATTTTTACTCGCCTAGCAGCGCTCCAGGTCTTTGACGGCACTTCGGCAGCAGGTCCTTCACTTGCTCTGGGTCTTCGGCGTGGAAGACCCAGGGCAAAAATCCAGAGCGCCGCCAGGTGAGTCATCCCTGCTGGGGCCCTGTCGAAACTATTCAAATCGGGGCCCGCACTTCCTAAAGCCAGCCCTGCATACGCCTAATATTAACAGACATAGCAAAAGACAAGGCTAGTAGGGAAGCTGCCTGGCAACACCATGGACCAGCAAGGCAGTGGCACTTACCCATTGTCACCACCAAACACGTAGATGGCATCTCGATAGGCAACCACGGTGTGTTTGCTGCGCCTGAGAGAGAGTCTGTCAGACACTGGCAAGGGGAGTCCTGGCCCCGCCCGCAAACTCTGACCCACTCGCTAGGTGCCACCCCCTCCCCAGCCCCACCCCACACAACATCC